>NW_025534560.1:0-182647 GCF_020615455.1 Coregonus clupeaformis | reverse complement strand
AGTTGCATCCAAAGACCACCATACCTACTGTGGGCATGGGGGTGGAAACACTCATGCTTTGGGGCTGTTTTTCGGCAAAGGGACCAGGACGACTGATCCGTGTAAAGGAAAGAATGAATGGGGCCATGTATCGTGAGATTTTGGTGAAAACCTCCTTCCATCAGCAAGGGCATTGAAGATGAAACGTGGCTGGGTCTTTCAGCATGACAATGATCCCAAACACACCGGTAACAAGGTGTGCCGTAAGAAGCATTTCAAGGTCCTGGAGTGGCCTAGCCAGTCTCCAGATCTCAAACCCATAGAAAATCTTTGGAGGGGTTGAAAGTCCGTGTTGCCCAGCGACAGCCCCCAAAAACATCACTGCTCTAGAGGAGATCTGCATGGAGGAATGGGCCAAAATACCAGCAACAGTGTGAAAACCTTGGAAGACTTACAGAAAACGTTTGACCTGTGTCATTGCCAACAAAGGGTATATAACAAAGTATTGAGAAACTTTTGTTATTGACCAAATACTTATTTTCCACCATAATTTGTCAAATAAATTCATTAAAAATCCTACAATGTGATTTTCTGGATTTTTTTCTCATTTTAATCTGTCATAGTTGACGTGTACCTATGATGAAAATTAAAGGCCTCTCTCATCTTTTTTAAGTGGGGAGAACTTGCACAATTGGTGGCTGACTAAATAATTTTTCCCCACTGTAACCATTTACATTTTAGTCATTTGCAGACGCTCTTATCCAGAGCGACTTACAGTTAGTGAACACATATTTTTTATACTGCCCCCGTGGGAAACAAACCCACAACTCATAGATGTGTAACAACATAGGAGGCCCTGCAGTTCACTATAGCACCACTAGGGGAGACAGTGCTACTCTCTCGAGGAGCCGTGCTGGGCTATACATCAGTCAAGCCGTTTCACTCAGTAACTACATGCCTGCTTGCTGTACCTATCCTGCACATTAATGCTCTAACAGTGGGTCTGCCTGTAGTCTGTCCGACTATGTACCACTGTCTCTCATCCACTCTGTGCTTAGGAATGAGATAGGAGTAAATAAGGTCCCACTGGGCAAAAAAAGGTTGAATCAACGTTGTTTCCAAGTCATTTCAATCCAAAACTCAATATATTGATGTTGAATCAACGTGGAAAACTGATTGGATTCGCAAAAAGTAATCAACGTAGGGACATTTTTAACCTAAATCCAATGGCAGGGTAACATTTTTGGTTGATTACCCGTTGAATTCACGTTGGTTGACAACTCAACCAAATGTAAATCAAACTGATGTCTGTGCCCCAGTCGGTCACTTTTTTGCATGGTTTTTATGTAATCCGTTCCTATTAAAAATAGCAGGTGTAAACATTACAGGTAATAAGGATAGGTAAATCTGTCCCTGTACGAATTAAGTCTGAGCTATTTGTATGACCAGTGCGTGTACCAATAGTTACCAAAATAGAACCAAAACACAAACTGCGTTATGAATGTGTGTGAACCCTTTTGGTTCTAGAGAAGAATTAAATCAGAAAAACATAACAGAAAAACTAAATTGCTAGACAGATAAATGCACTGAGTGCTATGTGATTTAAAAAGGCTGCCTGAACAAGTCTCAACACTTACGGTACACGTGGGGTTTTCTCTCCTTCAGAGTAGATACACAGAGAGAAAAGACCTGTGTTTGTTTATTTCCTCCCTGCTACTCTCTTCTTCCATAAATACATGAAAAGGCAGCTCTATAGAATCCCTGTGATGGATTGAGACATCAACATGTGAAAAGCCCCCTGAAAGCCTTTGCCTACGCTAGATTTATTTACGTGCTGGATACACACAAACCCAAACCTTGAAGACACACGCAGTTAAACCTCTTAAACACACCTCCCCCGCCCCCGCTCTCACACGCACATAAACACACACACACACACACACACACACACACACACACACACACACACACACACACACACACACACACACATTAGAGGAGGTAGTAAGCTGCTATTCACATGCCAATCTGGGAGCACTCAAAGGCTCCATCAGATGTTTTCCTCAAAAGCTTTGAACATTGCCCATTTGAGGCAGCCAATAAAGAAATCTCTGTGGTCCTTATACCACAGGACCCAACCACCCCCCACACTACCAAGCATCCTCACTCCAGTGCATTGAAAAAATGTTTACTCTCCAGCTATAGGCCTACATTATTAATTCAGAAACAGTCTTTCCCACCCCATCTATTCCTGCTAACATGACCTTGTAACGAATAGGAGCATAAGACAAGTGGCTGATGCCTAAACAGTGAGCACCTCCAACAGCTGAATGTTAGAGTTCTAACACAATCTGTGCCCCTGAAAAAACCATCTGTGCCCCTGAAAAAACCATCTGTGCCCCTGAAAAAACCATCTGTGCCCTGAAAAAACCTTCTGTGCCCCTGAAAAAAACCATCTCTGCCCCTGAAAAAAACATCTGTGCCCTGAAAAAAACATCTGTGCACCTGAACAAAACATCTGTGCCCCTGAAAAAAACATCTGTGCCCCTAAAAAAACATCTGTGCCCTGAAAAACCTACTGGGTGGTGACCCTTGAGGACCAAAGGTATATGTTTCAGTGTGAGGTATTAGGTGGGAGAGGACTGAAGATGTTCTTACTGCAGCCACTACAGTGTGTGTGTGAGGCTGTAGCACCTGCTGTGTTGAGAGGGATGAATGCTGGTTGAGAGGGCAGGGGGAGTCAGGGGAACCCAGGGGAGAGCGGGCAGTGCCAGCCTTGCCATGTACACTGCTTCCGTTTCTGACATGCCCCCCTTGCCCCCTGTGCCCCTTCCCCCTGGCACTGGGGGATCATCAATCACGAAGGCTGATCTCTCGCTGAATGACCGCTAACCCGGCATAGCAGCTCAGCAATAAAACGTATATTCACGAGCCTGTCCCTACTGTCCAGTGAGCTCTGAATCTACCACCCTGAAAGAGGAGGAGAGGGGCAGCCCTCCCCACACCCAGCCCAAGACCCCTCTCCTTCCTGCTTGGTGCAATCAAAACCCAAGCCAAAATAAGACCCACACAAACACAGGAGACATGTCGCACCTCTTAAATTCCCGAGAGGAGAGGTACAAACAACACGGTGAACACACACCCTACAACACTCTCACAAATAGAAAACGTTTGACCTCCCCTTCGCTTCTGCATGAAAAGCAAGTCTATACAATTCAGCAAACATCACCAACAAACACATCATTCAGACACCTTAAAAACAACCAGCCAGACACACCCCCTTTGCCCAAAACACTTAGGGTGACCTCAACTACAAATAAAAACGAGTATTCCTTCCTGCAGAGACACAACCCACCACCCTCACACACACCGCTACAGAGTCATATCAGCATGAGAAACATGAGAATGTCTCCACATAAACACCCTGCCACCCATCCTCTACCAGCCATCTCAATAGACATTTAACAGTCCTGTCCATTTAGCATTCACAGCTGCTTGTGTTAGACCAGAGACAGATAATAACCAGAGAAATGTGGATATTTAAGAGGAGATTTAAATAAGGGGTGACACTGCTATGGTAAGCAGACTCTCTAAAGGGGCAATCTGCAGTTGCTACATCCATTTTCGGACTTATAAATTAATGATATGTACCCATTGATTCTTCAAAGAATATAACTTATAAATACCTCATGAGCTTAGTTAAACTGTCGTTACCCCATCAGAACCCAAAATATGAGCTTGTTTTACTCCAATGTTTCTAAACAAAGTACATTGTAAACGAACACTATATAGCCTCAAAACATGGTTAAAAATATATTTTGACATCATGGATGGTCAGTTCTTTCATACATAGCTCTGTCTATGAATTTGAGAGAGAGAAAGGGACACAGAGAGGAAAAGATAGCAGAGAAAGAGAAAGAGAGAGAGAGAGAGACGACAGACAGACAGACAGACAGACAGACAGACAGACAGACAGACAGACAGACAGACAGAGAGAGAGAGAGAGAGAGAGAGAGAGAGAGAGAGAGAGAGAGAGAGAAGACAGAGAGAGCGAGAAGGAGAAGGAGAGAGAGGTTGATAGACAGAGCAAAAAGGCAGTGGTATCATTAGGCGTGTTGTCATTCAGCTCGTCTGTAACAGGCCTGAAGTGTGTGATGTCTGCAGTCTCTGTGCCCTCCTGGTGTAACACTATAAAGCCAAGCATACGCTTCTCTAATGAGCATAATTATAATTATCATAGGTAACCCTGTTCAGTCCTTATTGAAAGAGAAAGACTCATATTAATGTAGGGCTAGAGGACAGTTGGAAGTGTGTTTGTTGCCTGGCGACCCAGAGTCAATGGAATAATGTCAATATAAAAGCAGTCCCACATGAATTGATTATCTTTTTTTTATCTCTGTTTACAGATGTCATTTGGCTTAGTGAAAGTCAGGCCGGTCACATTTGCTCAGCCTGTGTGTGCATGTGTGTACGCAAGCCAACCAACCGTTACGCCAGAGGAAATTCAAACAGCATCTCTCTGATTCTATCACTGCACTGAATGTTGACTGGGTGTGGTGTGTGCAAAACATTCTATCTCATTACTCACTTCCACATCATTCACCAATCACAGCCCACTACTTAGATCAACTGAGACACCATGATGATCACCAGCCTGTTAGGAGAATATCTTGTTACCATCAGACAGGCTGAGGCTCTGTCCCACTCTCCCCCAGGATCAGTCTCTCTGGCTGGGCCATGGGCAGGGCTCTGTCCCCTAGGTCTGCTGCTGCTGGTGCCTGCTCTTCGGTCAAACTCACACACAGGTCCATTAGGTACGCTAACCACGCACTCAGCCAGCCAAGCAGATACCTTTCTTTCCTCCCTCGCTCTCTACCTCTCTCAGACTGATAAATGTCTCCGCACCGGTATACAAGCCCCCAGGGAGCTGTGGCTTTTGTGTGCGTTTGTATTTGAGTACGTTTTAAACTGTGTGTGTCAGAGGAGCTATAGGAGGACGGACTCGTTGTAAGGGCTGGAATGGAATTAATGGAATGGTATCAAACACATCAAACATATGGAAACTACATGTTTGACTTCGTTCCAGCCATAACAATGAGCCTGTCCTCCAGTGGAGGATCCTCAGAGGAGGAAGGGGAGGACAATCCTCCTCAGTGAAAATGTTTTATCCTTTTTAGATAAAACTACACTAAATATATTCACGTCAGAAAATAATTGAGGGCTAGCTTCTGTCCTCCTCTGAGTACATTGACTTCAATACAAAACCTAGGGCTCATGGTTCTCACCACCTTCCGAGACGCTCCTCCAACAACAACACATAAAACCTCATAATTCTGCCCCAAAACAATGACAATTTCTCTCCAACCAGTGGCATATGGGCGTTTTATGTGACGCTGATGCCGCCCTGTGATAAGCAGTGCCCACTTTGTCAAAGGCAGGGATGCAAAATATTTATCTTGTCCACTCCCAGCACGCATCTCCAGGGTGCTGTCGGAGGAGACGTGTTGCTGCGGCGCTCCACCAACATTCCATCAAAAAAATTATCTAACATAAATCATGTAACAGATATAGCCTGTGGTAGAAATAGTATGTGGCCTTTTCTGTAGCCTACAGGCTGGAGATAAAATGTATGGCAATGTAATAAGACTGAAACTTTTTACATCATGCAGGTTTCTCCGATCAAATAGCCTAACCTAAATGGTGCCCAATCAAACATAAAATGTGCTGACATGTTAACAAACAACATAACCTAAAAACAGGTCAAAGTAAAATGGACAATATGGAATGGGCAATCAGGCTACTCACAACTGCTGTCCAGGAGTTTCACCCTCTGGGCTAAATTGTCATGATCAGTGGTTTCAAGTTGTATCTGTACATTTTTACGAGCCTGATCATTGCGAAAAGAAAATACTTCTGCATTTCCGCTGTGTAAACACATTGCAAATAGGCTCTGGATAACTCCTGATAAAGTTGGGTTGCTGATATTAAGAGCTTAAATAGACAAATTGATTAGTTACAGGAATCAGGACTAATAAAGCCAATACAATGGCCTGTTTTACGAACAGTGGGCCTACCACATGGATGGGCATTCATAAAATTCCATTGTGGGCCGACATGTTGGGCTACACCCCATTAATCACGAACCAACACCGACATCTTTTGGACATCTTTTTTGGTCCGTCTGGACTGGAGGTGCAGTCCGGACCGGCCTTGATTTCCACGTCCTCGGACGTTGGTTTTTGGTCCAGTCCGGACCAAATCTGAACCAATTACAGACGTCTATGTTTGGTTCAGATTTTGTCCGGTCTATAAATGCCATCTTTTCAACTTTAATTCAGAACCGAAAAAGAACCTAACTTCAACGTCTGGAAAATAAATATTTTAGATGTCTTTTCTCCGTAATTTTGTTTACTGGGACTATTCTAGTAGGGCGGAAGAAAGCGTCCAGGACCGGCCCTGGAGAGAGATAAACAGTGTATGACAGCAAATGTGTACACAGGCTACATGTACTGCATCAGTACGTGTGTAGCAGTGTATCAATGTATTAGCACAGTGAAGGAGAAGAGAGACACATTGACCTGGTTGAGACAGCTGAGACTAACGGACCCAACAACAACCTCAACACCCACACAGCACTCAGCAGACAGGAGGTAGGAGGCAGGGGAGACAATGTACACCTTCATGGAGAATCGTCTCTAAATTAACTCTGTCTGTCTGTCTGTCTCTACAAGTGTAAATAAGTCTCTATGTATATTATGCACAAGTATACAGATGTTCTTCCATGCTCATGTTGTTGTTAT
The DNA here is from genome assembly GCF_020615455.1 of Coregonus clupeaformis. Lineage (NCBI taxonomy): Eukaryota > Metazoa > Chordata > Actinopteri > Salmoniformes > Salmonidae > Coregonus > Coregonus clupeaformis. Next base: position 175,868 of record NW_025534560.1, on the reverse strand, counting down.
CCTTCCTGCTATATTCTGTGGTTGATATGTGGTTGACTGTTTTGAGCCAGCCAGACCAAGCTTTGCCAAGCCGGCCTGTCTTTTGTAGGCTTGTCCTCCCTCTCCCTGTGGGCCAAGGCCCTGGTCAGGCTAAAGTTAGCCCAGCAGTTGAGACAGAACTCCCCACGTTCTCACCCCCACCACAGGCTCACCCAGCTAGGGGACTGGCCAAGACAACCAGCCACCACTACCACTGCAGGAGGGGTTACATACTACAAGCAAAATATACACATGAAAAACACACAGATATTCAGAAACAGCCACAAACAGATGTGCACTTATTACCGAATTTGCACACAAGGGCGCTATTAGGGGATGCGCAAAACAATTTAGGCAACAGGGATCTTGAACCAGGGGGATTTCAATATCTCTGCTGTAACCAAAAAGCTTGATCTTGACATCTAGCCACTTAGCTAGCAAGTTAACAAACCAAATGCATAGCTGGAGCCCTGACCTGGATATCATTTATTTGACACATCTTAGATTTGTGTGTCCCGCCCCCAATATATATTTGGTATTTCAAAATAACCGGTATATGATATTAAACGGTATATCACCCAAGCCTAACACACACACACACACACACACACACACACACACACATAACCCTTCTTTAAACTCAATCTCCCCATTAACAATCCTAAAGGTTAGACACTGGAGATGCAATGATGACTCCCAGGCACATCTATGAGGTGTTTATTGGATGTCCTGGTTATAGCTGCTCCCCTCTGGTCTCCTCCTAAACACCATCTGTCTGGGGTAACATAAGACAAGGTCCTTATCATCACACAACAGCCCCTGTGACAACTATATCAGCATGAATCATGTTCCTCTGTCTCAAACTAGACAGGCAGGCTGGTCCAACTGCTATCCTTAACCCCAGCAGTGGGACACACATGAGCAATGGAAGAACATCTTTGCATGGATTTGCCAGTTTGGATTTGAAATGACACAATGACTATGAGGTTATAGTGCAGACTGTCAGCTTTAATTTGAGGGTATCTTCATCCATATCGGGTGAACCGTTTAGAAATTACAGCACTTCTTGTACATAGTCCCACCATTTTAGGAGACCAAAAGTATTGGGACAAATTCACTTATATGTGTATTAAAGTAGTCAAAAGTTAAGTATTTGGTCCCATATTCCTAGCACGCAATGATTACATCAAGCTTGTGATTCTACAAATGTGTTGCATGCATTTGCTGTTTGTTTTGGTTGTGTTTCAGATTATTGTGCCCAATAGAAATGAATGGTAAATAATGTATTGTGTCATTTTGGAGTAATTTTTATTGTAATTAAGAATATAATATGTTTCAGCGAATCCCCTTATTGTATGGGACACCTTTAAATGTGCCTTTAGAGGCCATGCAATTCAGTACTCATCTCGAAAACAAAAGCAGTTTTGGTCAAAAGAGTTTATACTAACAAAGGAAATAGAAAGTCTAACAGAACAGATAGATGGCAATATAAACTGTAACATAGAGGCTCAGAATAAATTGGAGGAAAAACAAAAAGAAATGGAGAAACTTATTCAAGAAAGATCAAGTGTAATATATTATAAAAATAAAGCAAACTGGATGGAATATGGGGAAAAATGCACAAAATTATTTTTTAATCTTCAACATAGGAATGCTACCAAAAAGAACTTAATGAAACTGGTTACAATTGGCCGGAGTCACCCATAATTCACCAAATGATATTTTGAAGGAAGAAACAAAGTACTTTAAGCATATGTTTTATTTTCAGTCGCCTCCATCTCCTCTAACTGAAGCTAATTGTAGAGATTTGTTTTCTATTGATAATGTCAAATTAACAGCCACACAGAAAGACTCATGTGAAGGTGAAATTACAGAGGAGGAACTTCTGGATGCAATTAAAGACTTTAAGTCTGGGAAAACTCCAGGGTTGGATGGCATACCAGTCGAGGTATGCAAACCTTTTTTGATATACTAAGAGGACCGTTATTAGCATGTTTTAACTACTCCTATGTAAATGGTAGAGTATCTGACACTCAAGAAGAAGGTCTGATCTCATTATTACTGAAACAGGATACAAGTGGAAAATATAAAGATCCAGTCCATTTACAAAATTGGAGGCCCCTTACACTTCAGTGTTGTGATGCAAAAATTCTAGCAAAATGTATAGCGCATAGAATTAAAAAGGTATTGTCGGATATTATTCATTCTAATCAGACAGGTTTTTACATGGAAGATACATTGAGGATAATATAAGGCAAGTATTGAAACAATAGAACACTATGGAAAATATGGGAAACCAGGCCTGCTATTCATAGCAGACTTCGAAAAGGCATTTGATAAAGTTCGACTGGGGTTTATATATAAATGCCTGGAGCATTTACATTTTGGAGAATCTCTTATAAAATGGGTCAAAATCATGTATAGTAACCCTAGGTGTAAAATAGTAAATAATGGCTATTTCTCAGAAAGTTTTAAACTGTCAAGAGGAGTGAAACAAGGTTGTCCACTATTGGCATATCTATTTATTGTGGCCATCGAGATGTTAGCTATTAAAATCAGATCCAATAATAATATCAGAGGATTAGAAATCCAGGGCTTAAAAACAAAGGTGTCATTGTGCGCTGATTATTCATGTTTTCTTTTAAATCCACAACTAGAATCCCTCCACAGCCTCATAGAGGATCTAGATACATTTTCTAACCTCTCTGGATTACAACGAAATTATGACAATTGTACTATATTACGTATTGGATCACAAAAAAATACAATTTTACATTACTATGTAGTTTACCAATAAAATGGTCTGATGGTGATGTGGATATACTTGGAATACATATCCCAAAGGAAATAAATGATCTCACTTCAATACATTTTAATAGAAAGTTAGCAAAAATTGATAAGATCTTACTACCATGGAAAGGAAAATACCTGTCAATTTGTGGAAAAATCACCCTGATTAACTCTTTAGTATTATCCCCAGTTTACCTATTTGCGTATGGTCTTGCCTACGCCTAGAGAACAGTTTTTAAATTATATGCAGAAAAAAATATTCAATTTTATTTGGACGGCAAGCCAGACAAAATTAAAAAGGGCATATTTATATAATGAATATGAATTCGGAGGACAGAAATGATTAAATATTATAGCATTAGACCTATCTCTAAAAGCTTCAGTCATACAAAAGTTATACTTAAATCCGAACTGGTTCTCAAGCAAATTAGTAAGATTGTCTCACCCAATGTTCAAGAAAGGCCTTTTCCCTTTATTCAGATTACAACAACTCATTTGCAGTTATTTGAAAGGAAATCATCTCCCAAATATCACTATTTCTAAAACAAGCCATAGAAAGTTGGTTGCAATTTCAATTTAATCCTCCAGAAACAACAGAACAAATAATGCAACAAATATTGTGGTTAAATTAAAATATACTAATTGACAAAAAACCTAAATTTTTTGACAGAATGTTTAAAAAGGTATAATCTTCGTAAATGATATCATCAGTAGGACTGGTGAGTTATGTTGCACATGCAGCTAACAAAAACATATGGAAATGTCTGCTCTACCCAAAATTACAACCAAATAATTGCAGCCTTACACGCAAAAGTGGAAGAGGAAAGTGGAAGGGGGGTGGTGAAAGTAAGGAACTTGTCTGTCGGCCTTGCATTAAAGAACATAATTGGTTAAGGAAAACTGTGATAAATAAAAAAGTATATCAGTTTCACTTAAGGACCAAAGGATTGACAGCCATCCCATATAGATTGCAAAATAGTTGGGAAGAGATTTTTGGCGTACCGATCCCATGGCATAGTGTTTATGAACTGACACGAAAACGACACGGATTCAAAAATTAGAATATTTTAATTTAAATTATTATATAAAATTCTTGCTACCAATAGAATGTTATTTATATGGGGGATACAATCTTCCCAGCTCTGCAGATTTTGCTGTGAAGAGAGAATCATTAGATCATTTGTTTTGGTTCTGTCCATTTGTAGCTTGTTTTTGGACACAGGTCCAGGAATGGCTAAAGGATTGCAATATTTACCTGGAGCTAACCTTGCAGATAGCATTACTGGGTGATCTGAAAAGTCATAGTCAATCGATCAATAATATAATAATACTTTTAGCAAAAATGTTTATTTTTAATTCACAATCTGTAGAAGCAATGAGAATAGAAAGGTTTAGAACTTTTTGTAAAACATCACAGTACGGTTGAAATATATATGGCAAATAGAAATCCTATATGGATGGTGTTAAGAGATAGATGGGAGGTATTGAATAGAGTTGAAGGATGGGACTAATAACAAATAACAACAAATAATAACAAAGATAGCTAATAATGTAAGCATACTGTGTCCATAATAAGTATATAGGTTGTATGTTGGGAGCTTTTGGAAAAGAGCACAGTTAGAAAGATATGGCATATAGAAGCAAACCGGATGGACATCATGAAAATGATCGGAGAGGTTGAGAGTAGAAGAAGTTCAGGAGCAAAATAAATAAATAATATATATATATATATATATATTATACTGTGTCCATAAGGTGTAGATAGTAAGTATAGGCCGAAGTAGAGGCCTGGGCATTGTTGTTCACTAATTTACTCCAAGTAGGGAAAGGATGGCGGGGTTGAAAAGTAATAAAGGGGAGAGTATATATATAAAAAACATGGGGGATTGGAAGTGATGCAGACAATTACATTGATAGAAGATACAATCTATCTGCAATATTAAACTGATCCCCCCAAAAAAAAAAAGAATAGAATATGTTTCTAAACACTGTGGATGCTACCATGATTACGGATAATCCTGAATTAATTGTGTATAATGATGAGTGAGAAAGTTAAAGACACACAAATATCATATCCCGCTTCAAAATGCTAACCTCCCCTGATATTGTAATGGTGAGAGGTTAGCATGTCTTGGGGGTATGATATTTGTGTGTGTCAGTGTTGCTGTAGGTGGGTGTGGTGGTGGAATCAGGCGCAGGACGCAGAAAGTAAGTCAAAAGACTTTAGTGGATGCACAAACACAAGCACGAATAAATGCCCTGAGGCGAGAACTCCGCACGCAGGCGAAAACAAAACGGGCGCACTAAACATGTGCGACAAACACTCCAACACAATGGAGAACAGCTCAACCGAGCAAACAGTATACGTACTAGCAAAACGCACGACAGTGAAAACAATCACACACAACACTTGACAAACACAACGAGAACTTATAGGACACTAATGACACTAAACGATAACAGGTGTACAATACCAGACCAGACCAAACGGACATAGAAACATACAACGGTGGCAGCTAGTATTCCGGAGGCAGCGAAACGCCCGGCCTGCCCGAGCAAGGAAGAGAGGCAGCCTCGGCCGAAACCGTGACAGTACCCCCCTTGACGCGCGGCTCCAGACGTGCGCCGACTCCGGCCTCGGGGGCGACCAGGAGGACGCGGAGCAGGGTGCGTCGGGTGACCACTGATGGAATTCCGTCAGAGAGACGGGTGCAAAATGTCTCTCCTCGGCACCCAGCACCGTTCCTCCGGCCGTACCCCTCCCACTCCACTAGATATTGGAGACCCCCCCATCCGACGTCTCGAATCCAAGATGGACCGCACGGAGTACGCCTGGTGCCCCTCAATGTCCAATGGGGCGGAGGAGTCTCCCTGATCTCATTTTCTTGGAGTGGGCCAGCTACCACGGCCTGAGAAGAGACACATGGAACGAGGGGTTAATACTTTTATACTCAACAGGTAGTTGTAATCTGTAACACACCTCGTTCAATCTTCTCAGGACTTTAAATGGCCCCTACAAACCCGCGAGCCCAGTTTCCGACAGGGCAGGCGGAGGGGCAGGCTTTCTGGTAGAGAGCCAGACTCGATCACCAGGTGCGTACACCGGTCCCTCACTGCGGTGGAGATCGGCGCTCGCCTTTTGACGGACGGAGGGCCCGCTGCAGGTGGACGTGTGCAGCGTTCCATGTCTCCTCCGAGCGCCGCACCCACTCATCCACCGCAGGAGCCTCGATCTGGCTCTGCTGCCAAGGTGCCAGAACCGGCTGCTAACCTAACACACATTGGAAAGGGGTTAGGTTAGTGGAGGAATGGCGTAGTGAATTCTGGGCCATTTCGGCCCAGGGAACGTCTGCCCACCCTCCGGCCGGTCCTGGCAGTATGTTCTAAGAAACCTACCCACATCCTGGTTCACACGTTCCACCTGCCCATTACTCTCCGGGTGGTAACCCGAGGTGAGGCTCACCGAGACCCCCAACCGCTCCATAAAAAGCTCTCCAGACTCTGGAGGTAAATTGGGGACCTCGATCAGACACAATATCCTCGGGTACCCCGTAGTGCCGGAACACATGGGTGAATAGCGCTTCGCGGTCTGCAGGGCAGTAGGAAGGCCCGGCATAGGGAGCAAACGACAGGCCTTAGAGAACCGGTCCACAACGACCAGTATAGTGGTATTCCCCTGTGAAGGAGGAAGGTCAGTGATGAAATCCACCGAGAGGTGAGACCATGGTCGTTGTGGAACGGGCAGGGTAGTAACTTACCCCTAGGCAGTGTCTAGGCGCCTTACACTGGGCGCACACCGAGCAGGAGGAAACACAAACCCTCACATCCCTCGCCAACGTGGGCCACCAGTACTTAGAACTAAGACAGTGCACTGTCCGGCCGATACCAGGGTGTCCAGAGGAGGGTGACGTGTGAGCCCAATAGATCAATCGATCCCGAACCTCGGCGGAACGTACTTCCGACCCTCCGGGCATTGAGGTGGACTAGGGTCGGTGCGTAACGCCCGCTCGAGTTCAGCATCGCCCTCCCACACTACCGGGTGCCACCAGACAAGACTCCGGCAGTATGGGAGTGGGCTCCACGGACCTCTCCTCCGTGTCATACCGCCGAGACAGTGCGTCTGCCTTACCGTTCTGTGACCCAGGGATGTACGTGATCTTAAATGTGAACCGGGTCAAAAACATATTCCACCGCGCCTGGCGAGGGTTCAGTCTCCTCGCTGCCCGGATGTACTCCAGGTTACGGTGGTCCGTCAAAATGAGGAAGGGTGTTGAGCCCCCTCAAGCCAGTGCCTCCACACCTTTAGGGCCTGTACCACGGCTAACAGCTCCCTGTCCCCTACGTCATAATTTCGCTCCACCTGGACTGAGCTTCTTGGAATAAAAAAGCACAGGGCGGAGTTTAGGTGCGCGCCGGACCGTTGCGAAAGCACGGCTCCTATACCGGCCTCTGACAGCGTCCACCTCTACCTGAAATGGTAAAGAGGGATCAGGATGCGCCAGCACCGGGGCCGAGGTAACAGGTCCTTCAGCCTCCCAAACGCCCTGTCCGCCTCGGCTGACCACTGCAGACGCACCGGACCCCCTTCAAAAGAGACGTTATGGGAGCTGCCACCTGTCCAAAACCCGGATAAACCTCCGGTAGTAATTTGCAAACACCAAAACTGCTGCACCTCCTTCACAGTGGTTGGCGTTTGCCAATTACGCACGGCTGACACCAGTCTACCTCCATCTTCACCCCTGACGCAGACAACTGATAACCCAAAAAGGAGACCGACTCCTGGAAAGACAGACACTTCTCTGCCTTGACATACAGGTCGTGCTCCAACAGCCTCCGCAACACTCGGCGCACCAGGGCCACATGCTCGACTCGGGTAGACGAGTACACGAGAATGTCATCTATGTACCACGACCACCCCCTGCCCCTGCATGTCCCTGAAGATCTCATCCACGAATGATTGGAAAACTGAAGGAGCGTTCATCAACCCGTATGGCATGACAAGATACTCGTAATGGCCCGAGGTGGTACTAAAGGCTGTCTTCCATTCACCGCCCCCGCTAATGCGCACCAAGTTGTACGCGCTCCTGAGATCTAATTTAGTGAAGAAACGCGCCCCGTGCAATGACTCCGTCATGGTACGCAATCAGCGGGAGTGGATAACTGTACTTCACCGTGATCTGATTGAGACCATGGTAATCAATGCACGAGGCGTAACCCACCATCCTTTTTCTTCACAAAAAAAGAAACTCGAGGACGCTGGGGAAGTGGAGGCCGTATGTATCCTTGTCTCAGAGATTCGTCTATGTAAGTCTCCATAGCTCTCTTCTCCTCCTGAGACAGAGGATACACATGGCTCCGTGGAGCGCAGCTCCTGCCTGGAGGTCTATCGCACAATCTCTCTGCCTATGGGAGGCAGCTGCGTTGCCCTCGACTTACTGAACACAATAGCCAAATCCCCATACTCAGGGGGAACGTGCAATGCGGGCACCTGGTTTGGACTCTCCACCGAGGTAGCCCCTACGGAAACGCCTAAACATCGACCCACACACTGGGCAGACCACTCCATCAGAGCCCTCTCCTGCCACGAAATAGACGGGTTATGGGTACTCAACCCATAGAATAAAAAAATAAAAATAAAAATAAAAATAAAAAAATCAACCAGGGCATGTCCAGCACCACCGGATACGCAGGCGAGTCGATCAGAAATAGCTGGATCATCTCCTGATGACCCCCCTGCGCACACATCCTAAGTGGCGCCGTGACCTCCCTGATCAAGCCCGCACCCAACGGACGGCTATCTAGGGCATGAACGGGAAGGGGCGTCAACAGGGAGAAGGGGAATCCCTAAGGCTAAACAAAATCTCTTATCAACAAAATTCCCAGCCGCGCCTGAATCTACCAGCGCCTTATGCTCGGGAATGAGTGCGACCTGTGGAAAACGCACAGGTATACAGAAGTGCGCAACAGAGCTCTGGGTGAGTGGGGCGCCTACTCACCTGGAAGGGCTCCCCAGTGCGGGGCCTGTCGTCTTCTCCCTAGGAGGCCATCCCCAGCACCTAGCCGCGGTGTGTCCTCCCCGACCACAGTTGGTGCAGGAGATGGACCCCCTCGTACTCCGACCCCTCCTCTCTCTAGCGCCAGCGCCCCGAGCTCCATGGGGCACGGCTCGGAGGCGCTGGAGGGTGAAATGGACGGACCCCCTCGGGACGTCCAGCGGGTAGCTAGCAGGGTATCCAGCCTGATGGACATGTCGACTAACTGGTCGAACGAGAGGCTGGTGTCCCGACAGGCCAGCTCCCTACGGACGTCCTCACGTAGACTACAGCGGTAGTGATCAATGAGGGCCCGCTCATTCCACCCTGCATCCGCCGCTAGAGTCCGGAATTCAGCGAACTCCTGGGCACTCCTCTTCCCCTGCCGGAGGCAGAACAGACGCTCCCCCGCCGCTTTCCCCTCCGGGGGATGGTCAAATCACCGCCCTGAAGCGGCGGGAGAACTTCGGCGTACGTGATGGTGGTAGCGTCTATTCTCCTCCACTCGGCGTTGGCCTATTCTAACGCCTTGCCGGAAGGCAGGAGATCAGGGCGGACACGCTCTCGTGTCCCGAGGGCGCCGGGTGCACGGTGGCCAGGTAAAGCTCCACCTGGAGAAGGAAGCCCTGACACCCGGCAGCGGTCCCATCGTAGGCCCTCGGGAGCGAGAGTCGAACTCCTCTGGGTTCCCGGAGCGGGGAATGGGCTGACTTGCCCGATGGTGAGGGCAGGAAGATGGCGTTGGGGTGTCCCTCGGGTCTCCCAGCGTTGGAGGGTGGTGATCACCTCCTGCAGGGCGGACCCCATCCACAGGATCTGGTCATTCTGCTCCCGGACCCTGTCCTCCAATGTCTCCTGTGCTGCTGCGGCTCCTGCTGATTCCATTCGAGCAGGTGTGTGATTCTGTCAGTGTTGCTGTAGGTGGGTGTGGTGGTGGAATCAGGCGCAGGACGCAGAAAGTAAGTCCAAAAGACTTTAGTGGATGCACAAACACAAGCACGAATAAATGCCCTGAGGCGAGAACTCCGCACGCAGGCGAAAAACAAAGCGGGCGCACTAAACATTTGCGACAAACACTCCAACACAATGGAGAACAGCTCAACCGAGCAAACAGTATACGTACTAGCAAAACGCACGACAGTGAAAACAATCACACACAACACTTGACAAACACAACGAGAACTTATAGGACACTAATGACACTAAACGATAACAGGTGTACAATACCAGACCAGACCAACGAACATAGAAACATACAACGGTGGCAGCTAGTATTCGAGGAGCGAACGCATGAAGCCTGCCGAGCAAGGAAGAGAGGCAGCCTCGGCCGAAACCGTGACAGTGTGTCTGTAACTTTTTCACTCATCATTATCATCATCATCACTCATATTATTATATCATTCATTCATATTATATATTGTATCATTTAAAATCCAGTGGTGGAGTACAGAGCCAAAACAACAACAAATGTGTCACTGTCCCAATACTTTTGGATCTCACTGTAGGTTGGTGCTGTGTGTTCTGTCTCACACATTATGTTCCACAACTAGAGGATGGCTGTGTGTTGTAAACATAGCAGAAGGGGTCTGGCACGGATGGCGTGACTGTGGAAGAGCAGAGAAAGAGAGAAGGACGGATTGCCTAAGGACAGAAGGGAGGAAGGAGCTGGGGTTGGGAACAGGTGCATCGCTATTTTCACCACTGAGTTCTGAGAACGCCTCTTCACACACACACACACAGTACACACACACCACATCCTAATCCCACTATATTCCTCAATCTAATTGTGGCTGGCTGACTGTTATTCTGTGTTATCCTAATGAAACAAACACCACCGTGAGTGGGCAACGGTGGCCAGTGACACCGCGGGCCGTCGTGGTTACCACTGACCACCTCATCTGGTCCAATCCAGCTGGTAACGTCCACCGGGACAGAGGAGAGGAGAGAGGAGAAGAGCAGTCATCTCCTCACACAGCTTGTTATAGTGTTTATAAACCATGTCTAATGGAGGAATCCAGAGGGCTTTGGTTACACACTATATAGACCCAGAGAATTCACAGCCTGAACACACATTTTACATTTACATTTTAGTCATTTAGCAGACGCTCTTATCCAGAGCGACTTACAGGAGCAATTAGGGTTAAGTGCCTTGCTTAAGGGCACATCGACAGATTTTTCACCTAGTCGGCTCGGGGATTAGAACCAGCGACCTTTCGGTTACTGGCACAACGCTCTTACCCACTAAGCTACCTGCCGCCCTACCCACACACCCACACACAGTCAACACAGCTGGGATTGAGATGGAGAGATAATGGTCCAACCATCAACCATCTGATAGACCCTTCTCTCAAAGTACCACATAATACAGCCATTGGTCCCAGTGCATTACATCATAGTGGCCTTATTACTCAGCCCTTCTGTTCTCTTACTATAGGCCTCTTAGTGTTTCCAGGCAGGTGCAGCTCAGAGTCCAGTCCCTCCACACATCTCAGTGTGGGTGATACTGGTAGTGGTGGTGCTGATGGTGCAGACCAGGGGGCTAAAGACCAGGGAGCTATCTAGAGGAGATGGATGCAGCTCCAGACCTCATAGGTCATCGGCCAGATATGTCCCTTTCCAGAGAGCTCTCATCATGGCTGCGTCATAAACACCATACATCAAAGACACCAGCGCTGTCACCAACTGGCCTGGACATGTAGTACTAAACTACTACTACTACTAGAGGTCAGAGAGCAGTGGAAAGATCACACATAGTCCCCCCTCCTCTCGTTCTCTCTCTTTCCCCCCTCTATCTCTCTCTCTTTCTCTATCTCTCTCCCCTATCTCTCCTGTCTCTGCCTTTCTCTCTGCAGGTCCCCAGTCCAATATCACCTTTCATCTGATTATGCTTTACAGAACTGGATTCCTATGATGTCTATACCGTCTACACCGTTTCCTGTCAACAGCATACTGGAGGTGGTCATGGGACCCATGGTGATTGGGTGACACTTGTAGTATTCCCCTTCAGTGTATAGATAGTATTGGACATCCAAGCAGACCCAGAGGGTGAGGATTGGTACCAACCCTGAATCTAACCTTTAACTGTGTCACGCTCTGGCTCCGGGACTCTGTAATTTGAGCCAGGGTGTGTTCATTCGTTGGGTGTATTTCTATGTTGGTATTTCTGTTGGGTTTATTTCTATGTTTGGTCAATGACTCCCAATCGGAGGTAACGAGTGTCAGCTGTCGGCTCGTTATCTCTGATTGGGAGCCATATTTAATCTGTATGTTTTCCTGTGGGTGTTGTGGGTTTTTGTTCCATGTTTCAGTCTGTGTACTGAGGACTTCACTATCCGTCATTGTTTATTGTTTTCTCGTTCGTGCACTTTAACTTTAATAAAGTCATGTTCGCTACAAACGCTGCGCTTTGGTCCACTCCTTCCGTAGACGGTCGTGACAGAAAAACCCACCAAGATGGGACCAAGCAGCGTGTCCAGGAGCCATCGCCGGGGAGATCCCTCACAGATCTCCTTCGCCTCCTGGACTGGGTCAAGCCGAGTGAGGAAGAGAGGGGCTTGACATTATGGCAGAAGGGCGAGAAGCTGGCGAGGGACATGGAGACCTGGGCCACGGGTAGGAGAGACGCCCCAAAAATTTTTAGGGGGGGCTCACGACGGCGGACCAGCAGGAGGCCGCGATAGAGCGGTCCAGTGGGTTGCCGGAGAAGGCCGCCGGGTTACGGGGGCCACTGGTCAAAGAGGGGATGGAGGAAGTAGAGGCACGGCGAGAGGTACTGGCGTGTGTTGCCAGTCCGGTCCGGCCCGTTCCAGATCCCGGTGTAGGGCCAGTGGTGTGTGTCCCCAGTACAGTCCGGCCCATCCAAGCTTCCCGCACCAAGCCAGTGGTGTGCGTCGTCAGTCCAGTCCGGCCCATTCCTGCTCCCCGCATCAAGTCTGTGGTGCGTCTCGTCAGCCCGGCTCTGCCCGTTCCTGCTCTCCGCACCAGGTCTGTGGTGCGCGTCGCCAGTTCAGCCCGGCCTGTCCCTGCTCCCCGCATCAAGTCTGTGGTGCGTCTCGTCAGCCCGGCTCTGCCCGTTCCTGCTCCCCGCACCAGGTCTGTGGTGCGCCGTCAGCCCTGTCCGGCCCAGTCCTGCTCCCGCACCAAGTCTGTGGTGCGTTTCGTCAGCCCTGTCCGGCCCGTTCCTGCTCCCGCACCAAGTCTGTGGTGCGTGTCGTCAGCCCTGTCCGGCCCGGTTCCGCTCTCCGCACCAAGTCAGGGGTGCGCCTCGTCAGCCCGGTCCGGCCCATTCCTGCTCCCCGCGCCAAGGCAGTGGTGCGCGTCGTCAGCCTGGTAAGGCCCGTTCGTCCTCCACGCACCAAGCCAGGGGCGCGTGTCGTCAGTCCGGCTCCGGCCAGCGGGGTTAGAGCAGGACCAGGGGTACTTTGGGGGGTGGGAGAGGAGGTGGGGATCAAGGCCAGAGCCAGAGCCACCGCCGAGGAGGTATGCCCACCCAGCCCTCCCTTGTTTAGCCCGTATTGAGGCGCGGTCGCAGTCCGCGCCTTTAGGGGGGGGTACTGTCACGCTCTGGCTCCGGGACTCTGTAATTTGAGCCAGGGTGTGTTCATTCGTTGGGTGTATTTCTATGTTGGTATTTCTGTTGGGTTTATTTCTATGTTTGGTCAATGACTCCCAATCGGAGGTAACGAGTGTCAGCTGTCGGCTCGTTATCTCTGATTGGGAGCCATATTTAATCTGTATGTTTTCCTGTGGGTGTTGTGGGTTTTTGTTCCATGTTTCAGTCTGTGTACTGAGGACTTCACTATCTGTCATTGTTTATTGTTTTCTCGTTCGTGCACTTTAACTTTAATAAAGTCATGTTCGCTACAAACGCTGCGCTTTGGTCCACTCCTTCCGTAGACGGTCGTGACAAACTGGTGGGAATTCAACTGTTTCAACGTTTCTCTGATGTCATAATTTGCCGTCAGGGAAAGGTGAAAAACTATGTAGGACGACAGGGAACAGTCTGGTAACATTATGACCTCTAAATGTTGTGATGTCACGAGAGGCTGTGTCCTGGAGGGACGTTACATCCCCCTGAGGTGGCTGCAAACCCAGACAGCTATGGCTCCATCTGCTGGTATGGTCGGGAACTCCAACCCTCTGTGGCCAATCTTCCCACGCAGCTGAAACCAATCAGGGGCTGATGGGCTGGAGTTGTTTTGAAGGGAAGAGACACGGTCTGGAGTGTGGGCTCTGGGAAGAAGAGAATTGTGTTATAATTTCGTTAGTTGCCGAAGACGGTTAATAAAATCCTTGTTTTGGTTGAACCTGGTCTCCTTGCACTACTTGGGCAATCCCGCTGGAAGCTGTAGCCTCGTGGCATCACAGATGGTGGAGAATACAGGCACGCTCAAGCGTTAATAGTGCATGTCAGAGGAGGATACCGAAGGTTTGATCACCCAGTTTTCCAAGTTGGCCGTAGGGCTCCCGCCCGACTGATATGGAGGACATATTGAAAGCCCCTTGTTGCTGGCCAGCAAGCCCAGATGCAAGCAAACGTGGCTCTCTTGGAGGAGCAAAAGAAAGCCAACCTTCTGAAGGCAGAGGAATTGCAGTTGCAGAGACAGAGGGTGGTCCAAAATACCCGCCCAATAAAGGCAAGTGACTTTATATCTAAGAGGGGAGCTACCGATGACATTGAGGCATACCTGCATGCATTTGAGGCCACGGCCACTAGGGAAGCCTGGCCCAAGCAACAGTGGGTTGGTCTGTTAGCCCCCTTTCTAACCGGGGAAGCGCTGAATGCTGTCCGGGACCTGGGCCCTGACCAGGTTACTGACTATGATGCCCTGAAGTCGGAGATCCTCAGCAGATATGGACTCACAAAGTTTGGTATGGCCCAGCGCTTTCACAGCTGGACCTTCCAACCAGACCAACCTCCTCGGGCGCAGATGCATGAACTTGTCCGAATCGCAAGGAAATGGCTGGATCCGCAGAGGAATACAGCAGCGGCGGTGGTGGAGGCCGTTGTGGTGGATCGTTACCTACGCGCCCCTGCCTTATGAGGCAAAACGGTTCATCAGTCAACAGGCCTTGACCACGGCTGATCTGACCGTGGAAGCTGTGGAAAAGTACCAGGCCACAGCGGAGATGCTGAATGCTTCCGAAAAAGACCCCAGGAGTGCGGCCCCACCACAAATGGGAAGGACCCGTCCAAAGGACCCCAAGGTCTCGAACCCAGCCACGTCCAGGACTTATCCCGGCTCCAGGGGGAGCCAGGAACCAGGCGGGTCCAAGAAGAGTACACCAGGAGGGGGAAACTCGACAGTGTTACCGGTGTGGGGGAGATGGGACATATCTCCTGGCAGTGTGGGAAACCAGCCGATGAACCTATGCCCACTGCGAGTCCTCCAGCTCAGCACCCACACACCGTGTTGCCTCGCTCTTGGGAGTCGTAGATGGCGGCCCAGATCGACCCCCCACCTGCCCGGTAACTGTGAATCACCATGATGTGGAGGCCTTACTGGATTCTGGTAGCCGGGCCACCCTGGTGCGTAAGGATTTGGTGGGCCCAACGTGTCTGACCCCGGGGAAAGTCCTCCCAGTTTCCTGTGTCCATGGGGACACCAGAGAATACCCCATTACTGAACTTACAATGACCAGCACACGGGAACCATACACACGACGGCGGGGGTGGTTGATTCCCCTCCCCGTCCCTGTCCTAATTGGACGAGACTGCCCAGCCTTTTACCCACTCTGGAGAGAGTCTCAGGAGAGGATAACCCGAGTACCTCGGAAACGGAGAGGCAAGACTCATCCTGGGAAGGCTCCGGTGCAATCCTCCGAGTTACTCACTCCCGCCCGGGCTCTGATAGGGATTGCAGGTGCCCAGACCGACACCGAGACTGGTCCGGATACGGGAGAAGAGAACGCAGCCCAGGAAAGTGCTCCGTTCTCCAGTGAAGAAGACGTCCCAGGCACCCAAGAGCTTCCCCCTCTCACAGGCCAGTATGGTACGGCTCAATTACAAGATCCTACTCTTGCAAATGCCTTAAGAAATGTGCAGGTATTAGAAGGTGTAGTGTTAGGTGATAAGACAACCCCTACTTACCCCATTTTCGCAGTAAACCGGGGGTTAGTATATCAGATAGTCAAGAAAAATGAGGAAGTGCATGAACAGCTCCTCGTGCCACAGCCCTATCGGGCCACAGTACTCAACCTAGCCCACACACACCCGCTAGGGCCCACTTGGGGGTAGAGAAGACTAAGGAAAGAATCATGCAACGTTTCTTTTGGCCAGGAGTACACAAAGAGATAGAGAACTACTGCCGTAGTTGCCCTGAGTGTCAGCAGGTTGCGCCAAAGCCCACATATAGAAACCCGCTCATTCCCTTGCCCATTATCGAAACTCCTTTTGAGAGGATTGGATTAGACATAGTCGGGCCCTTACCGAAAAGTGCCAGGGGACATCAATACATTCTGGTCATTCTGGACTATGCGTCCCCGGTACCCGGAGGCCATTCCGCTGAGGAAGGCTACATCCAGACAAATCGCCAAGGAGCTGTTCCGTCTCTCAACTAGTCTGGGAATCCCAAAGAGATATTGACGGACCAAGGGACTCCATTCATGTCCAGGGTGATGAAAGAACTCTGTGCTTTACTGAAAATCAAACAGCTGAGAACCTCGGTCTACCACCCCCAGACAGATGGCCTAGTCGAACGTTTTAACAAAACACTAAAATCCATGCTGCGGAAAGCGGTAGGGGAAGATGGGCGCAACTGGGATCAGCTGTTACCATACATATTATTTGCGGTGAGAGAGGTACCTCAGTCTTCTACTGGTTTTTCACCCTTTGAGCTCTTGCTTTCCTACAGACCCAGAGGACTGCTCGACATCGCCAAGGAGGCCTGGGAGGAGCAGCCATGCCAACAGCGGACACTGATCGACCATGTAGGGGCTGTGAGGGAGAGAATGAAGGCCATCTATCCCATGATGCGGGAACACATGGAGGCCAGTCAGCGGCAACAGCAAGCCTCCTACAACAGATCTGCTCAGCCCAGGGAGTTTAAGCCGGGGGACAGAGTGCTGGTCCTGGTGCCAACCGTTGAGTGCAAATTCCTGGCAACCTGGCAAGGACCATATGAGGTCATTGAACGCATGGGAGAAGTAAACTACAAGGTGAGGCAACCAGATAAAAGGAAAACTGAGCAGATTTATCATGTTAACCTTTTAAAGAAGTGGCACGCCAGAGAGGCGCTGTTTAGCTCTCTACCCCCACAGAGACCCAGGAACCGGCGCGAGAAGAGGTTCAGCTGGGTCCAAATCTGTCCCCACATCAACGACAGATGGCCCTGGAACTCGTGGAGCAGAACCAGGATGTCTTCTCCTCCCTTCCCGGTCACACAGAGGTGGTCCAACATGAGATCCGCACCATGCCTGGCCGAACGGTAAACCAGCGCCCATACCGCGTGCCAGAGGCTCGTGAAAGTGGTTATACAGAAGGAGGTAAGGAAGATGCGGGAGTTGGGAGTAATCGAAGAGTCCCACAGTGCCTGGGCAAGTCCCATAGTACTAGTTCCCAAGCCAGACGGTTCAGTACGATTTTGTAATGACTATCGAAAGTTGAATGAAGTGTCTGAATTTGATGCATACCCAATGCCTCGTGTCGATGATTTAATAGACTCCTTGGGGCATGCTCGTTTCATAACCACTCTTGATCTCACAAAAGGCTACTGGCAGGTGCCCTTGACCCCGGCGTCTAAGGAGAAGACAGCCTTTGCCACCCCGGAGGGGCTCTACCAGTATACCCGACTTCCGTTTGGTCTCCACGGGGCACCTGCCACGTTCCAACGCCTGATGGATCGAGTCCTTGCGCCCCACAAGAGTGCGCAGCGGCTTATTTGGATGATGTGGTTATACAAAGTCAGGATTGGGCCAGCCACCTACCCCCGGGTACAAGCGGTGCTGGATTCGCTCAGGGAAGCAGGGCTCACGGCAAACCCGAAGAAGTGCAAGGTGGCCTTCAGTGAGACAAACTACCTGGGGTACACCATTGGGCGGGGTTGGTCAAACCACAGGAAGCCAAACTGCGGGCCATACAGGACTGGCCGCAGCCCATCAACAAGAAGCAAGTAAGGTCATTTTTTGGGCCTCGCTGGCTACTATAGACGCTTTATTGCAGATTTTGCTACCATAGCGGCACCATTGACGGAGCTGACGACCAAACGCCACTCACGAATGGTGAAGTGGAACCCTGCGGCGGAGGCGGCTTTCCGCAACCTGAAGCGAGCACTCTGCTCCAGTCCGATCCTGGTGGCACCAGACTTCAAGAAGGAATTCATTGTCCAAGCGGATGCTTCGGAGGTGGGTCTGGGTGCTGTCCTCACCCAGGCACATGACGGGAAGAACATCCCATTCTCTACCTAAGCAGGAAGTTACTTCCAAGAGAGAAGAACTATTCAACGGTGGAGAAGGAATGTCTGGCTGTAGTCTGGGCCCTGGAGTCCCTTCGGTTCTATCTCCTGGGCCGACGTTTCATGGTGGTATCTGATCACGCCCCTCTGCAGTGGATGGCCAAGAACAAGGAATCAAACAGTAGAGTAACCAGATGGTTTTTGAGCTTGCAACCGTTTAACTTTTCGGTTGTCCACAGGGCTGGCAAGCACCACGGAAATGCGGGACGCCCTCTCCCGGCGTGATGCCTTCTTCACTGCCTTTACCCGACGAGGACGTCGGTCCCGAGAGGGGATGTGTGATGTCACGAGAGGCTGTGTCCTGGAGGGACGTTACATCCCCCCTGAGGTGGCTGCAAACCCAGACAGCTATGGCTCCATCTGCTGGTATGGTCGGGAACTCCAACCCTCTGTGGCCAATCTTCCCACGCAGCTGAAACCAATCAGGGGCTGATGGGCTGGAGTTGTTTTGAAGGGAAGAGACACGGTCTGGAGTGTGGGCTCTGGGAAGAAGAGAATTGTGTTATAATTTCGTTAGTTGCCGAAGACGGTTAATAAAATCCTTGTTTTGGTTGAACCTGGTCTCCTTGCACTACTTGGGCAATCCCGCTGGAAGCTGTAGCCTCTCGTGGCATCACAATGTGTACAGGAACAGAACGCAGATGAAAACCGACAATTATAACGGAATCGTAACAGTTTTAAGAAGCCTCTCTATCTCTCCCCCTCCCTCCCTCCCTCCCTCCCTCCCTCCCTCCCTCCCTCCCTCTCTCTCCCTCCCACCCCCTGAGAGATACTCAAGGATGTTACCAAATAATGTACAACTTTTCATAAAAATGCTCTCTCTCTTGCTCACGTGTGTGTGTGCCAAATGTAATCGGGGCTTGTAATTGCTGTAGCGTGGATGTGATTGCATTAGCCCAGGCCCTAGCTGCTTCTCTTCTCTTTAATACCATTATCTCAGTAGGAGTGAATTCATTCCACTCAGGGAGGTGAGATGGGAGAATCACATGCAGTTAAGCACCATGACAAACTACCTGCTCCATTTGATCAAACTTAACCACTGTAATTCACTCAAGTCTGCTGCCAGGGTGTTTACGAGAGGACGTGCACGCTGATAGTGCACGCACACACACAGGGAATCAGTCTTGGAGGAGAAGTGAGGAGTTGCACGCTGGCTGAATGCAGAGAGACAAAGTGCTTAATTGCATCTCTTAAAGTGCTGTATCAGCGTGCCTGTGTGTGTCTGTGTGTGTGTGTGTGTGTCTGTGTCTGTGTGTCTGTGTCTGTGTCTGTGTGTGTGTGTGTGTGTGTGTGTGTGTGTGTGTGTGTGTGTGTGTGTGTGTGATCATACTCCACATGTCTGTTTGAGCGTGCTGTTCTTGTTTTGAGGAGTGTGTCCCGGGCCATGCCAGCAGCCCTTTGGCCATGGGATCAGCTGGGTTGTTGGTGTTGGCATGCAGCAGGCCCTCCTCATCTTCCGTGCCAGGATGCCGCCCCTGCACCCCTCCGTTCCCCCCACCCCTTCTAACCCCCCATGCCAGCGAGGATGAGGAGGAAAACGATCCTGGGAAGGATGATCTGCTTTAGGGCCCTGAGTTAGCAACGCTCTATTTGTGTTGCCAAGCTACATGATAAACAGACAAAGGGCAGAGGGAGAGAGAGAGAGAGAGAGAGAGAGAGAGAGAGAGGGGAGGAGGGGTTAAAGAGATTGAGAGATATGGAGAAAGATAAAAGAGAGGAACAGAGAGATGGGAGGGTATGGTAATTGAGACAGTGATCGAGGGATAGAGATAAATATAGATGGTGTGAGAGGGGGATAGGAGAAGAGAGAGAGAGATGGGTCTATAATAGACATGGCAGAGTGTACAGTATGGAAGTGAACCATCAAATCCCCACTGAGTTCCTTTCAACTGAATCCATAAACACATTAACACTGGCAACATATATCACAGGCCACCGACTCTCTCTCACCACCACTGAACCTGTACCAGCGATGTTATATCACATATTTCCCCTCACACTAACTCTCACTATGCTTGTTATATCACATAGACACCCTTAGAGTCCGATCACCCAGCCATATGTCAAACACATGTCAAACATACAGGGGTTAAATCCAGACTGGTTTATCACCTATGGTAGCTAATTGGAAGCCCAAGCTGACTAAAGGCTAAAGCTATCTCTTGCCATCACTATAATGAGCAGAGGCCCTCTTGGGTTTATCTCCTCTCACTGCACTGTAATGTTTCACTTTATCTATGCATGAATTTTTCTTTTATTATGTGCTAAATAAATTAACTAAATGTACAGATGTAGGAACTTAATTTGAGCCAGTTTGCTACAGCAGGAAAATAATCCTGCAAGCAACAGGAAATGTGAATTATTATGTTGATTATTATTATTAATGGACATTTTTGTAGGGGTTGATACATATTTAGTAAGATAAAATCAAGTCAAAGTGGAAATTACAAACTTCAGAAGCCTTTTTAAATCTCAAATACACTCCAAGTTTTAAATGTCCTGCATTGCAGGGAAGTTCTCCTGCAACAGGGTGATCAAAATAAGATCCTACATCTGTACAATAGGTGACTGCTTCCTGCTCTGGACATTCCTGCTCTGGACAGGCCATATGTGGATAATATAATAATAATAATATATATATATAATAATATGCCATTTAGCAGACGCTTTTATCCAAAGCGATTTACAGTCATGCATGCATAATTTTTTTTTGTGTATGGGTGGTCCCGGGATCGAACCCACTACCTTGGCGTTACAAGCGCCGTGCTCTACCAGCTGAGCTACAGAGGACCACAGAAGCCAACAGCATGATTGGACAACCTCCAGCAAAAGGAGGTTGTACAGAAAGGAACAGGTTAGTATTCCACCAGCTAAAGATGGACATAGCACTTACAGTATACAGTATGATGCTGGCTAGATTAACGCGTGTGGAGAGCATCCTGAGATCCTATAATGAGGGCTTTGCTACTGGGTGCTAGCTAGCAGCTAATGATAGGGCTGCTTTATTTATCATGTCCTGAGGCTCCACACTGTGCCTTACAAAGCCACAACAATCAGAGCTGGGCCGCACTCTGCTTGCTCTGCGATCAAACCCTGGAGAGAGACAGAAAGAAAGATGGAGAGAGAAAGAGAGAGAGAGAGAGAGAGAGATGGAGATAGAGAGCGAGATGGAGAGAGGGGGAGAGGGGGAGAGAGAGATGGAGAGAGGGGAGAGAGAGAGAGAGAGAAATTGAGATGCAGATAGAGAGAAATAGAGAGAGAGTAGAGAGAATAAGGGGAGAAGGCAGTGAAGACACACCCCAGGCGGTCGATCTCCCCTGCCAGGTATTGTGTCTGTCTGGTAAACGCTGGACAAATGCTACAGTATGGATGGCTTATACCGCTGTGCAGGGAAAATGTATGTGTGTGTGTGTGTGTGTGTGTGTGTGTATGGCTGAATAGAACAACCCCCCCAAATACATTTAACGCTCTTCCTCAATGTTTGGGAGTTTTTCTGTGAAAACAGCACACAACCCAGAAGCCTTTGTCACTGAGTACACTTGACCATGACTGTGTGGCGTGTACACAGACAATACACTCATACTCACAGTGTAAGACAGGAGACAGACAGTGTGGTTGGAGCCATGCCTAGTGTGCCATTACCACTGAGAGGAGCTAAAGAGGGCCAAGTAGAGCAACAAATGAATGGATGTGTTCAGACTGTTCACACATTCACCTCATAAATCAGCAATAAGCTACGTGTGGTATCTGGGTAACAGGAACTCTCCTATCATGCAGCCAGGGTCATACTACATACTGGTAGAGACATACTGCTATGGTCCTACTAGAACCAGGGTAATACTACATACTGGTAGAGACATACTGCTATGGTCCTACCAGAACCAGGGTCATACTACATACTGGTAGATACATACTGCTATGGTCCTACCAGAACCAGGGTCATACTACATACTGGTAGAGACATACTGCTGTGGCCCTACCAGAACCAGGGTAATACTACATACTGGTAGAGACATACTGCTGTGGTCCTACCAGAACCAGGGTAATACTACATACTGGTAGAGACATACTGCTGTGGTCCTACCAGAACCAGGGTAATACTACATACTGGTAGAGACATACTGCTGTGGTCCTACCAGAACCAGGGTAATACTACATACTGGTAGAGACATACTGCTGTGGTCTTAGTTGAACCAGGGTCATACTACATACTGGTAGAGACATACTGCTATGGTCCTACCAGAACCAGGGTCATACTACATACTGGTAGAGACATACTGCTGTGGTCTTAGTTGAACCAGGGTCATACTACATACTGGTAAAGACATACTGCTATGGTCCTACCAGAACCAGGGTCATACTACATACTGGTAGAGACATACTGCTGTGGTCCTACCAGAACCTGGGTCATACTACATACTGGTAGAGACATACTGCTGTGGTCTTACTAGAACCAGGGTAATACTACATACTGGTAGAGACATACTGCTGTGGTCCTACCAGAACCAGGGTCATACTACATACTGGTAGAGACATACTGCTGTGGTCTTACTAGAACCAGGGGTAATACTACATACTGGTAGAGAAATACTGCTGTGGTCCTACCAGAACCAGGGTCATACTACATACTGGTAGAGACATACTGCTGTGGTCCTACCAGAACCAGGGTCATACTACATACTGGTAGAGACATACTGCTGTGGTCTTACTAGAACCAGGGTCATACTACATACTGGTAGATACATACTGCTGTGGTCCTACTAAAACCTGCTGAGTGATTGAGTGTGTTTACATAAATACACCATTTACATTTACATTTACGTCATTTAGCTGACGCTCTTATCCAGAGCGACTTACAAATTGGTGCATTCACCTTATAGCCAGTGGGATAACCACTTTACAATATTTTTTTTTTTTTTTGGGGGTGTGGGGTAAGGGGGGGTAGAAGGATTACTTTATCCTATCCCAGGTATTCCTTAAAGAGGTGGGGTTTCAAGTGTCTCCGGAAGGTGGTGAGTGACTCCGCTGTCCTGGCGTCGTGAGGGAGCTTGTTCCACCATTGAGGTGCCAGAGCAGCGAACAGTTTTGACTGGGCTGAGCGGGAACTGTGCTTCCGCAGAGGTAGGGGGGCCAGCAGGCCAGAGGTGGATGAACGCAATGCCCTCGCTTTTGGGTGTAGGGACTGATCAGAGCCTGAAGGTACGGAGGTGCCGTTCCCCTCACAGCTCCATAGGCAAGCACCATGGTCTTGTAGCAGATGCGAGCTTCAACTGGAAGCCAGTGGAGTGTGCGGAAGAGCGGGGGTGACGTGAGAGAACTTGGGAAGGTTGAACACCAGACGGGCTGCGGCATTCTGGATGAGTTGTAGGGGTTTAATGGCACAGGCAGGGAGCCCAGCCAACAGCGAGTTCCAGTAATCCAGACAGGAGATGACAAGTGCCTGGATTAGGACCTGTGCCGCTTCCTGTGTAAGGCAGGGTCGTACTCTCCGAATGTTGTAGAGCATGAACCTACAGGATCGGGTCACCGCCTTGATGTTAGCGGAGAACGACAGGGTGTTGTCCAGGGTCACGCCAAGGCTCTTTGCACTCTGGGAGGAGGACACAACGGAGTTGTCAACCGTGATGGCGAGATCATGGAACGGGCAGTCCTTCCCCGGGAGGAAAAGCAGCTCCGTCTTGCCGAGGTTCAGCTTGAGGTGGTGATCCGTCATCCACACTGATATGTCTGCCAGACATGCAGAGATGCGATTCGCCACCTGGTTATCAGAAGGGGGAAAGGAGAAGATTAGTTGTGTGTCGTCTGCGTAGCAATGATAGGAGAGGCCATGTGAGGATATGACAGAGCCAAGTGACTTGGTGTATAGCGAGAATAGGAGAGGGCCTAGAACCGAGCCCCTGGGGGACACCAGTGGTGAGAGCACGTGGTGCGGAGACAGATTCACGCCACACCACTTGGTAGGAGCGACCTGTCAGGTAGGACGCAATCCAAGAGTGAGCCGCGCCGGAGATGCCCAACTCGGAGAGGGTGGAGAGGAGGATCTGATGGTTCACAGTATCAAAGGCAGCAGACAGGTCTAGAAGGACAAGAGCAGAGGATCTAGTGACAAGTGTCCTGTAACACGCTGTGTACTAGAACAGAGTGTGTGAGCATGGCATTTATGGAAGGTTACAGATGGTCCTGTCAGCAGCCGTTTACTCCTTTATTCACACAACTAGCATAGCATACATACACCACAGACAGAAAAACCCCTACTAGCACACACACACACACACGCACACGCACACACACACACACACACACACACACACACACACACACACACACACACACACACACACACACACACACACACACACACACACACACACACACACACACACACACACAGACACACACAGAGTGATCTCAGAGGGCCAAAGGAAACCAAAGAGCCCAACAGAAAACACAAGGAAGACCTCTGTCCTGTGATTCTGACCAGTGAGTGGTCAGTAGATTCATTCGAGAACATTCCACAGTCAGCGGCAGTGCCTGTGTAAACCCACTCTACCAGCAGGTCAAAAGGTCAACAGCTGTAGGAGCTCTAGCAGCAGGCACTGTACCATACAGTAAATTAGGTACGCTGGTTTCCCTGGTTTGCCCTGGCAGCCACTGTGCCCAACATGGATATATGAACAAACTAAATGGCTCAGTTAGTAGAGCATAGCGCTTGCAATGGCAGGGTTGTGGGTTTGATTCCCACAGTGGACCAGTACGAAAAAAATATAAAAATGTATGCACTCGCTTTGGACAAAAGCATCTGCTAAATGACTGAAATGTGACTTGTCTCCTGAGGAATGCTGTGGGGTAGGCAATGTTGGGGAGTAACTGATTAGGCTACATGTAATCTGATCACAAAAAAACTGTAAATTTAATCAGTTAAATTACCAGCAAAAAATATTGTAGTCTGATTACAGATACTTTTGGAAAACTAGATGATTACTTCTTGGATTACTTTTATATACATTGACACCTTTCTGTTTTCTCAATGACAATTAATTCAGCATTGAAAAAAGGCAAAAGTTTAAGTTTGTTCCACCTGAGTGAGTCTGACCACAAGTCAGAGACCATTATGATGACACACCAAATGCATTTTATGGATACTTTTTGTCTTCTTCTAATGCCTCTTAAAGGGAAGGTAATCTAAAAGTACCCCTGAGCTCAGATCACAGTCTGATCCATCACTGCCCCAATGGTAGTGACTTGACAGGGATAACTGGAGCTCAGATCACAGTCTGATCCATCACTGTCCCAATGGTAGTGACTTGACAGGGGTAACTGGAGCTCAGATCACAGTCTGATCCATCACTGTCCCAATGGTAGTGACTTGACAGGGGTAACTGGAGCTCAGATCACAGTCTGATCCATCACTGTCCCAATGGTAGTGACTTGACAGGGGTAACTGGAGCTCAGATCACAGTCTGATCCATCACTGTCCCGATGGTAGTGACTTGACAGGGATAACTGGAGCTCAGATCACAGTCTGATCCATCACTGTCTCGATGGTAGTGACTTGACAGGGATAGCTGGAGCTCAGATCACAGTCTGATCCATCACTGTCTCGATGGTAGTGACTTGACAGGGATAACTGGAGCTCAGATCACAGTCTGATCCATCACTGTCCCGATGGTAGTGACTTGACAGGGATAACTGGAGCTCAGATCACAGTCTGACCCATCACTGTCTCGATGGTAGTGACTTGACAGGGATAACTGGAGCTCAGATCACAGTCTGATCCATCACTGTCCCAATGGTAGTGACTTGACAGGGGTAACTGGAGCTCAGATCACAGTCTGATCCATCACTGTCCCAATGGTAGTGACTTGACAGGGATAACTGGAGCTCAGATCACAGTCTGATCCATCACTGTCCCAATGGTATTGACTTGACAGGGATAACTGAAGCTCAGATCACAGTCTGATCCATCACTGTCCCAATGGTAGTGACTTGACAGGGGTAACTGGAGCTCAGATCACAGTCTGATCCATCACTGTCCCAATGGTAGTGACTTGACAGGGGTAACTGGAGCTCAGATCACAGTCTGATCCATCACTGTCCCAATGGCTGTGACTTGACAGGGGGTAACTGGAGCTCATCCATCATTCGGTACCATGGTACCCTGCCCATCCATGTAACACTAGGACATGCAACACAAGCCATGTTCATAAATATTCATGGGCAGTAGCTATTAGTCTGGTAGAGCTCTGATAAACCATAAGTGATACTGATGGTTACATTAAAATCTGCTACGGAGCCAGACTGGCACTGATACGCAGCATAGTGATGCAGTCAGAGGTATGTCCTGGGATAGTATTAGTAGTACTACTGTCTGGAGGCGGTGGACAGAGGTGAGAACAATCTGTGTGTGTGAGACAGAGAAAGAGAGATGGTGTGGACAGTGCTCAGGGCATTGTGGCTTTTCAGGACAGTGAGGTCTCTCCTTCACAGGGTCACTCTCTCACCATAACATCTTGGCTTCCACCCAGACAGTCAGGCTCAGGCTATAGCTGGTTGGTCTGTAGAGGGTTAGATGGATCCCCTCAGAGAGTGGAGAAGAGCAAGAATGTCAGTGTGTCACACTAGAGGTCAGAGGTAAAAACACAGTGACCAAAACAGATGCACACACACAAACACCAGGTCAGACTGTACTGTATATAACACATGCTGGTTAGAGAGGGGAGGAGACTTCAGCCTGGCCTCACATATATCACAGGCCACCGACTCTCTCTCACCACCACTGAACCTGTACCAGCGATGTTATATCACATATTTCCCCTCACACTAACTCTCACTATGCTTGTTATATCACATAGACACCCTTAGAGTCCGATCACCCAGCCATATGTCAAACACATGTCAAACATACAGGGGTTAAATCCAGACTGGTTTATCACCTATGGTAGCTAATTGGAAGCCCAAGCTGACTAAAGGCTAAAGCTATCTCTTGCCATCACTATAATGAGCAGAGGCCCTCTTGGGTTTGGATCCCCTCAGAGAGTGGAGAAGAGCAAGAATGTCAGTGTGTCACACTAGAGGTCAGAGGTAAAAACACAGTGACCAAAACAGATGCACACACACAAACACCAGGTCAGACTGTACTGTATATAACACATGCTGGTTAGAGAGGGGAGGAGACTTCAGCCTGGCCTCACAGTAGATGTCAGAGGAGTCACATCTCACTCCCACCCTGCCCGACCACCCCAGCGAAGACAGAAAATGAACACTTCAATTCAATCTTATTCATAAACCCCTGGTGGAAAAGAAAATGGGCGGAGGGACAACAGAAAAATTCTGATGATGCTAATGATGATAATGAGGTAAATAAGTCTCCAATCCATGTGCTCATAATAACAGTCCAAGATCAGAATGTCCTCACTCCCCACCAATAAACAAGTCATAGCCAGCCCATCCCTCTCTACATACAGACCAGTCACATCCTGTTCCCCAAATGATTCTGTTATTACCCTGCTGCTCCATCATAATATCCTCCTTCAAGCATTATTACTACCACTACTCCAGGTAGGAGAGAGACAACAGGGTCAGAATGACCTAGTGTGCTCTAGCATCGATAACACACTCCTGATGGCTGCTGATTGAGGACAGGAGACTGCCTCTTATCTCCATTAGGAAACGGGCTGTAAACTAAAGACCAGTAGCACGTGTTTCTGCTCCATCTCCATGTTTGGATGGAGGGAGAGAGAGAACATGTCATGTTTACTGTTGTATTTTTTAAATTATTATAATTTTTTCACTTTTGTTTATTATCTATTTCACTTGCTTAGGCAATGTAAACATGTGTTTCCCATGCCAATAAAGCCCCTTAAATTGAATTGAAAGAGAGGGGGTGGCAGGGGTGGGTGTTGTCCAGACAGACAGATGACACAGAGCTGAAATGTCATCATCATAGATACAGGTGGACCTGTTGTACACTCTTACATGCTGACCACACCACTCACACGCATGCGTGCGTGCGCCATCGTGCGCATGTTGATTTTGTCCACCCACACCAGACGCGATCAGGACACGCAGGTTGAAATATCAATACGAATTCTGAACCAACTATATTAATTTGGGGACAGGTCGAAAAGCATTAAACATTTACGGCAATTTAGCTAGCTAGCGTGCTGTTGCTAGCTAATTTGTCCTGGGATATAAACATTGGGTTGTTATTTTACCTGAAATGCACAAGGTCCTCTACTCCGACAATTAATCCACAGATAAAAGGGTAAACCGAGTTATTTTCTAGTAATCTCTTCTCCTTCAGGCTTCTTCTTTGGACTTTCCTTTTTACGGTACTACATCCTGTTTATGTTTAGCCTCAGCCCAAACATGGTTAGCTTATTGTTGTTTCGGTTATTTCTAATTGTACTATTTCACTGTAGATCCCCCAGCCCAGCTAAACCTGCCTTAGATAGCTCCTTTGTCCCACCTCCCATACACGGAGACCGACTCAATTGATGCCTCCAGTGATGCTATCTCTTTCATTGTTACCCAACGCTAGGTTTACCTCCACTTTACTCATATCCTTCCATATCCTTGTCTGTACATAATGCCCTGAATCTTTTCTACAACACCCGGAAATCTGCCCCCTTTATTCTATGTACCCAACGCACTAGAAGACCAGTTCTTAAAGCCTTTAGCCGTATCCTTATTCTAGTCCTCCTCTGTTCCTCTGGTGATGTAGAGGCTAACCCAGGCCCTGCAGCCCTCAGTATCACTCCTACTCCCCAGGCGCTATCATTTGCTGACTTCTGTAATCGCAAAAGTCTTGGTTTCTTGCACGTAAATATCAGAAGTCTACTTCCTAAGTTTGAGTTATTCACTGCGTTAGCACACTCCGCCAACCCTGATGTTCTAGCAGTGTCTGAATCCTGGCTCAGGAAGGCCACCAAAAATTCTGAAATTTCCATCCCCAACTATAACATTTTCCGTCTAGATAGAACTGCCAAAGGGGGTGGAGTTGCACTCTACTGTAGAGATAGCCTGCAGAGCTCTATCATACTATCCAGGTCTGTGCCCAAACAGTTTGAGCTTCTACTTCTAAAAATCCACCTTTCCAGAAATAAGTCTCTCACTGTTGCTGCTTGCTACAGACCCCCTCAGCCCCCAGCTGTGCCCTGGACACCATATGTGAATTGATTGCCCCCCATTTATCCTCAGAGTTCGTACTGCTTGGTGACCTAAATTGGGATATGCTTAATACCCCGGCCATCCTACAATCCAAACTAGATGCCCTCAACCTCACGCAAATTATCAACGAACCTACCAGGTACAACCCTAAATCCGTAAACATGGGTACCCTCATAGATATCATCCTGACTAACATACCCTCTAAATACACCTCAGCTGTCTTCAACCAGGATCTCAGCGATCACTGCCTTATTGCCTGCGTCCGTAACGGGTCCGCGGTCAAACGACCACCCTCATCACTGTCAAACGCTCCCTAAAACACTTTAGCGAGCAGGCCTTCCTAATTGACCTGGCCCAGGTATCCTGGATGGATATAGATCTCATTCCGTCAGTAGAGGATGCCTGGTTGTTCCTTAAAAGTAATTTCCTCTCAATCTTAAATAAACATGCCCCATTCAAAAAAATACAGAACTAAGAACCGATATAGCCCCTGGTTCTCCTCAGACTTGACTGCCCTTGACCAGCACAAAAACATCCTGTGGCGTACAGCATTAGCATCAAATAGCCCCGCGATATGCAACTTTTCAGGGAAGTTAGGAACCAATATACACAAGCAGTCAGGAAAGCAAAGGCTAACTTTTTCAAACAGAAATTTGCATCCTGTAGCACTAACTCCAAAAAGTTTTGGGACACTGTAAAGTCCATGGAGAATAAGAGCACTTCCTCCCAGCTGCCCACTGCACTGAGGCTAGGAAACACTATCACCACCGATAAATCTACAATAATCGAGAATTTCAACAAGCATTTTGCTACAGCTGGCCATGCTTTCCATCTGGCTACCACTAACCCGGCCACCAACTCTGCACCCTCAGCTGCAACTTGCCCATGCCCCCCGCTTCTCCTTCACACAAATTCAGACAGCTGATGTTTTGAAAGCGCTGCAAAATCTGGACCCCTACAAATCAGCTGGGCTAGACAATCTGGACCCTTTCTTTCTAAAACTAGCCGCCGAAATTGTCGCTACCCCCTATTACTAGTCTGTTCAACCTCTCTTTCATAACGTCTGAGATCCCCAGAGATTGGAAAGCTGCCGTGGTCATCCCCCTCTTCAAAGGGGGTGACACTCTAGATCCAAATTGCTACAGACCTATATCCATCCTGCCCTGCCTTTGAAAGTATTCGAAAGCCAAGTTAACAAACAGATCATCGACCATTTCGAATACCACCGTACCTTCTCCGCTATGCAATCCGGTTTCCGAGCTGGTCACGGGTGCACTTCAGCCACGCTCAAGGTCCTAAACGATATTATAACCGCGATTGATAATAGACAGTACTGTGCAGCCGTCTTCATCGACCTGGCCAAGGCTTTCGACTCTGTCAACCACCGCATTCTTATTGGCAGACTAAATAGCCTTGGTTTCTCAAATGACTGCCTCGCCTGGTTCACCAACTACTTCTCAGATAGAGTTCAGTGTGTCAAATCGGAGGGCCTGTTGTCTGGACCTATGGCAGTCTCTATGGGGGTGCCACAGGGTTCAATTCTTGGGCCGACACTTTTCTCCGTGTATATCAATGATGTCGCTCTTGCTGCTGGTGACTCTCAGATCCACCTCTACGCAGACGACACCATTTTTGTATACATCTGGCCCTTCATTGGACACTGTGTTAACAAACCTCCAAACGAAGCTTCAATGCCATACAACAATCCTTCAGTAGCCTCCAACTGCTCTTAAACACTAGTAAAACTAAATGCATGCTTTTCAATCGAACGCTGCTGGCACCCGCCCACCCGACTAGAATCACCACTCTCGACGGGTCTGACCTAGAATATGTGGACAACTACAAATACCTAGGTGTCTGGTTAGACTGTAAACTCAACTTCCAGACTCACATAAAGAATCTCCAATCCAAAGTTAAATCTAGAATTGGCTTCCTATTTCGCAACAAAGCCTCCCTTCACTCATGCTGCCAAACATGCCCTCGTAAAACTGACTATCCTACCGATCCTTGACTTCGGCGATGTCATTTACAAAATAGCCTCCAACACTCTACTCAGCAAATTGGATGTAGTCTATCACAGTGCCATCCGTTTTGTCTCCAAAGCCCCATACACTACCCACCACTGTGACCTGTACGCTCTTGTTGGCTGGTCCTCACTACATGTTCGTCCGTCAAACCCACTGGCTCCAGGCCATCTATAAATCACTGCTAGGCAAATCCCCGCCTTATCTTAGCTCATTGGTCACCATAGCAGCACCCACCCGTAGTCTGCGCTCCAGCAGGTATATCTCACTGGTCATTCCCAAAGCCAACACCTCCTTTGGCCGCCATTCCTTCCAGTTCTCTGCTGCCAATGACTGGAACGAATTGCAAAAATCTCTGAAGCTGGAGACTCTTATCTCCCTCAATAACTTTAAGCATCAGTTGTCAGAGCACCTTACCGATCACTGCACCTGTACACAGCCCATCTGAAATTAGCCCACCCAACTACCTCATCCCTATATTGTTATTTATTTTGCTCTTTTGCACCCCCAGTATCTCTATTTGCACATAATCTCTTGCACATCTAGCATTCCAGTGTTAATACTATTGTAATTATTCTGCACTATAGCCTATTTATTGCCTTACCTCCATAACTTGCTACATTTGCACACACTGTATATATATTTTCTGTTGTATTTCTGACTTTATGTTTTTTACCCCATATGTAACTCTGTGTTGTTTTTTATTGCACTACTTTGCTTTATCTTGGCCAGGTCGCAGTTGTAAATGAGAACCTGTTCTCAACTGGCTTACCTGGTTAAATAAAGGTGAAATAAAAAAATAAAAAAATATGATTTGCAATGAATGGTGTGGGTGTATGAGTGTGTGCCAATACACCCCTGAAGGCAACGTTGTGTTCCAGCTCCAAAATCAATCTAGGTTTGTGTTAAATTAGGCAATCTGTGTACTAGCAGCAGCTAGTCCGAATAAGCTCACACATACTGAATTACTTTGTCCCTAAAGTCATGAATGGGCAGAGAACAGGTCACGACCAGAGTGGTCACCCGAGACATCTGCTTTAGTCAGGGCTCGCCTCTCTCACACACACACACATCTGTTGAGGACAAAAGAGCTGCAATCAGGGTGATGGAGCAGAGCAGCAGGGCCGAGCTGTGACCTGACTATGGAAATGTCTGTATGGGGGGTTAGTTATAGTGTTAGCTACACTCAAAAATTAGGGGTTCAACTGGAGTTCTTTGAAGATCCTTGAAGAACCTTGGGGTTCTTGGCAATGAAAAACAGCCCCAAAAGGTTCTTCAAATAACTTCTTAGGAGGTGGGGTTCATCAAGGAACCCCCTATTGTTGCTGGAGTTCTTCGGGAAATTTGCAACTGAAAACACTCGTACCACGTTTGAATGCGACAACAGTTAAAAAGGTAAGTTGGGTTGATGTAATGCTCTGAATATGTATCGAAATAATTGATATAATAATATAACATACTAATGAATAACGAAGACAATTATGGTTAGCTAGCTATAGTTCAGAATAATTAACGTATATATTAGATAGCCGGGTTTGACCGTTGTATTAGCTACAGTAGCTAGCTAGCTAACATTATGTCCTAACTAGGCAGAACTAGGTTTGTATTATTTCCTGAACTATATTCTGTCCCATATATTGTAGGTAGCTAAGTGGTTAAGAGCGTTGTGCCATTAACCGAAAGGTCGCTGGTTCTTATCCCCGAGCCGACTAGGTGAAAAATCTGTCTGTGCCCTTGAGCAAGGCACTTAACCCTAATTGCTCCTGTAAGTCGCTCTGGATAAGAGCGTCTGCTAAATGACTAAAATGTAAATGTCTGAGATCCCCAGAGATTGGAAAGCTGCCGCGGTCATCCCCCTCTTCAAAGGGGGTGACACTCTAGATCCAAACTGCTACAGACCTATATCCATCCTGCCCTGCCTTTCTAAAGTATTTGAAAGCCAAGTTAACAAACAGATCACCGACCATTTCGAATACCACTGTACCTTCTCCGCTATGCAATCCGGTTTCCGAGCTGGTCATGGGTGCACTTCAGCCACGCTCAAGGTCCTAAACGATATTATAACCGCTGATTGATAATAGACAGTACTGTGCAGCCGTCTTCATCGACCTGGCCAAGGCTTTCGACTCTGTCAACCACCGCATTCTTATTGGCAGACTAAATAGCCTTGGTTTCTCAAATGACTGCCTCGCCTGGTTCACCAACTACTTCTCAGATAGAGTTCAGTGTGTCAAATCGGAGAGCCTGTTGTCTGGACCTATGGCAGTCTCTATGGGGGTGCCACAGGGTTCAATTCTTGGGCCGACACTTTTCTCAGTGTATATCAATGATGTCGCTCTTGCTGCTGGTGACTCTCAGATCCACCTCTACGCAGACAACACCATTTTGTATACATCTGGCCCTTCATTGGACACTGTGTTAACAAACCAAACGAGCTTCAATGCCATACAACACTCCTTCAGTAGCCTCCAACTGCTCTTAAACACTAGTAAAACTAAATGCATGCTTTTCAATCAAACGCTGCTGGCACCCGCCCACCCGACTAGAATCACCACTCTCGACGGGTCTGACCTAGAGTATGTGGACAACTACAAATACCTAGGTGTCTGGTTAGACTGTAAACTCTCCTTCCAGACTCACATAAAGAATCTCCAATCCAAAGTTAAATCTAGAATCGGCTTCCTATTTCGCAACAAAGCCTCCTTCACTCATGCTGCCAAACATGCCCTCGTAAAACTGACTATCCTACCGATCCTTGACTTCGCGATGTCATTTACAAAATAGCCTCCAACACTCTACTCAGCAAATTGGATGTAGTCTATCACAGTGCCATCCGTTTTGTCTCCAAAGCCCCATACACTACCCACCACTGTGACCTGTACGCTCTTGTTGGCTGGTCCTCACTACATGTTCGTGCGTCAAACCCACTGGCTCCAGGCCATCTATAAATCACTGCTAGGCAAATCCCGCCTTATCTTAGCTCATTGGTCACCATAGCAGTACCCACCCGTAGTCTGCGCTCCAGCAGGTATATCTCACTGGTCATTCCCAAAGCCAACACCTCCTTTGGCCGCCATTCCTTCCAGTTCTCTGCTGCCAATGACTGGAACGAATGCAAAAATCTCTGAAGCTGGAGACTCTTATCTCCCTCACTAACTTTAAGCATCAGTTGTCAGAGCACCTTACCGATCACTGCACCTGTACACAGCACATCTGAAATTAGCCCACCCAACTACCTCATCCCTATATTGTTATTTATTTAGCTCTTTTGCACCCCAGTATCTCTATTTGCACATAATCTCTTGCACATCTAGCATTCCTGTGTTAATACTATTGTAATTATTTTGCACTATAGCCTATTTATTGCCTTACCTCCATAACTTGCTACATTTGCACACACTGTATATATATTTTCTGTTGTATTTTTGACTTTATGTTTTTTTACCCCATATGTAACTCTGTGTTGTTTTTATTGCACTGCTTTGCTTTATCTTGGCCAGGTCGCAGTTGTAAATGAGAACCTGTTCTCAACTGGCTTACCTGGTTAAATAAAGGTGAAAAAAAACACAAAAAAAATGGCGGTTGGAAACCAACTTTAAGGTGCATTACCACCACCAACTGGACTGGAGTGTGGACCTCAGTTCATCTTTCAATCACCCACGTGGGTATATGCTCCTAAAAACCAATGAGGAGATGGGAGAGGCGGGACTTGCAGCGCGTCAAGCGTCACAAATAGAACCAAGTTCTATTTTAGCGCCTGGCTACGCAGATGCTCGTTGAAGCGCGTGAGCAGTGTGGGTGCAATGATTGAATAACATGTATGTGTACATTTATTTTGCAACACTCGTGCACGCGACGCGGGCTGTGTGGTCAGCATGTTAGAAAAAAGGTGCTATATAGAACCTTAAAGGGTTCTTTAGCTGTCCCCATAGGAGAACCCTTTGAAGAACCCTTTTTGGTTCCAGGTAGAACCCTTTTTGGTTCCATTTAGAACCTTTGTTTTCTAAGAGTGTAGAGTGTCTTTGTGTTGATGAGTGACTCTGATTGGCTAGTCCTGATGGTGAATACAAACAGGGAGGAGATGAGTGTCTCTGATTGGCTAGTCCTGATGGTGAATAAACACAGGAAGGAGATGAGTGTCTCTGATTAGCTAGTCCTGATGGTGAATACAAACAGGGAGGAGATGAGTGTCTCTGATTGGCTAGTCCTGATGGTGAATAAACACAGGAAGGAGATGAGTGTCTCTGATTGGCTAGTCCTGATGGTGAATACACACAGGAAGGAGATGAGTGTCTCTGATTAGCTAGTCCTGATGGTGAATACAAACAGGGAGGATATGAGTGTCTCTGATTGGCTAGTCCTGATGGTGAATACACACAGGGGGAAGATGAGGAGATCAGGAGGGGTAATGGTGCATGAAAGAGAATTAGCCTCGCCTCCACAGAGGACAGTCACCAAGCACCAGCATGGGATGGGCCACGCTGTCACCAGGGCTGTGTGTGTGTGAGAGAGAGAGAAGAAGAAGAGAGAGAGAGAGAGAGAGAGAGAGAGAGAACCATATTTATGTTTATTTATTTTCACATTTGTACTTTAACTATTTGCACATTGTTACAACACTGTATATATACCTATATCCATCCTGCCCTGCCTTTCGAAAGTATTTGAAAGCCAAGTTAACAAACAGATCACCGACCATTTCGAATATCACCGTACCTTCTCCGCTATGCAATCCGGTTTCCGAGCTGGTCACGGGTGCACTTCAGCCACGCTCAAGGTCCTAAACGATATTATAACCGCGATTGATAATAGACAGTACTGTGCAGCCGTCTTCATCGACCTGGCCAAGGCTTTTCGACTCTGTCAACCACCGCATTCTTATTGGCAGACTAAATAGCCTTGGTTTCTCAAATGACTGCCTCGCCTGGTTCACCAACTACTTCTCAGATAGAGTTCAGTGTGTCAAATCGGAGGGCCTGTTGTCTGGACCTATGGCAGTCTCTATGGAGGTGCCACAGGGTTCAATTCTTGGGCCGACACTTTTCTCCGTTTATATCAATAATGTCGCTCTTGCTGCTGGTGACTCTCAGATCCACCTCTACGCAGACGACACCATTTTGTATACATCTGGCCCTTCATTGGACACTGTGTTAACAAACCTCCAAACGAGCTTCAATGCCATACAACAATCCTTCAGTAGCCTCCAACTGCTCTTAAACACTAGTAAAACTAAATGCATGCTTTTCAATCGAACGCTGCTGGCACCCGCCCACCCGACTAGAATCACCACTCTCGACGGGTCTGACCTAGAGTATGTGGACAACTACAAATACCTAGGTGTCTGGTTAGACTGTAAACTCAACTTCCAGACTCACATAAAGAATCTCCAATCCAAAGTTAAATCTAGAATCGGCTTCCTATTTCGCAACAAAGCCTCCTTCACTCATGCTGCCAAACATGCCCTCGTAAAACTGACTATCCTACCGATCCTTGACTTCCGCGATGTCATTTACAAAATAGCCTCCAACACTCTACTCAGCAAATTGGATGTAGTCTATCACAGTGCCATTCGTTTTGTCTCCAAAGCCCCATACACTACCCACCACTGTGACCTGTACGCTCTTGTTGGCTGGTCCTCACTACATGTTCGTCGTCAAACCCACTGGCTCCAGGCCATCTATAAATCACTGCTAGGCAAATCCCCGCCTTATCTTAGCTCATTGGTCACCATAGCAGCACCCACCCGTAGTCTGCGCTCCAGCAGGTATATCTCACTGGTCATTCCCAAAGCCAACACCTCCTTTGGCCGCCATTCCTTCCAGTTCTCTGCTGCCAATGACTGGAACGAATTGCAAAATCTCTGAAGCTGGAGACTCTTATCTCCCTCAATAACTTTAAGCATCAGTTGTCAGAGCACCTTACCGATCACTGCACCTGTACACAGCCCATCTGAAATTAGCCCACCCAACTACCTCATCCCTATATTGTTATTTATTTTGCTCTTTTGCACCCCAGTATCTCTATTTGCACATAATCTCTTGCACATCTAGCATTCCAGTGTTAATACTATTGTAATTATTCTGCACTATAGCCTATTCATTGCCTTACCTCCATAACTTGCTACATTTGCACACACTGTATATATATTTTCTGTTGTATTTTTGAC
Organism: Coregonus clupeaformis; assembly: GCF_020615455.1. Lineage (NCBI taxonomy): Eukaryota > Metazoa > Chordata > Actinopteri > Salmoniformes > Salmonidae > Coregonus > Coregonus clupeaformis. Next base: position 138,220 of record NW_025534560.1, on the reverse strand, counting down.
TTTATGTTTTTTACCCCATATGTAACTCTGTGTTGTTTTTATTGCACTGCTTTGCTTTATCTTGGCCAGGTCGCAGTTGTAAATGAGAACCTGTTCTCAACTGGCTTACCTGGTTAAATAAAGGTGAAATAAAAAATAAAAATATACATAATATGACATTTGAAATGTCTTTATTATTTTGGAACTTCTGAGTGTAATGTTTACTGTTAATTGTTATTGTTTATTTCACTTTTGTTTACTATCTATTTCACTTGCTTTGGCAATGTTAACATACGTTTCCCATGCCAATGAAGCCCTTAAATTGAAAAATTGAAACAAATTGAGAGAGAGAGAGAGAGAGAGAGAGAGAGAGGATGCTACTTGTTTTGTCTAGCTTCTATTAACTGGAGGGATTTGGGTGGATTTAGAGAAAGCAGCTTACCTCTCACAACATACTACAATAGTTTGTCACTCTAGTAATAGGATGCAAAACTGCAGTGGAGGATGTTGCTCAGTCTAAAACAAGGGAGCAGGAATACAACAAGCGAGAGGAGAGGTGAGGAGAGGTGAGGAGAGGGGGTTTAAAGTGACAGGTAAAGGGTAAAAACAACTGTCCCGGTGGGGTGCGGGTGCGGTTGGTGCTGTGACTGTCTGTCAGGGTATTTACTGTGTGTGATGGGTGTGAGGGTAAACTGTCCTTGAGAGATACTGATCTATTGCTTTGGAGAGGAAGAGTGTACCCCCCTCCCCCTCATCGCTCCACTGTCTCTGTGAGACAAACACGTTGATTAGATATCACTCAATGCCAGGAGGAGTCACCCCTCCCTCCCTCCCTCCCTCCCTCCTTCTCTCCTCCCTCCTCCTCTCCTCTCCTCCCTCCTCCTCTCCTCCTCCCTCCCTCCCTCCCTCCCATGTGTGTGTGTGTGTGCGTGTGTGTGTATGTGTATGTCCGTGTGTGTATGTGTGTATGAGTGTGTGTGTGCGCGCGTGTGTGTATGTGTGTGTGTGTGTGTTATGTGTGTGTGTGTGTGTGTGTGCGTGCATGTGTGTGTATGTATGTGTGTATGTGCGTGCGTGTGTGCATGTAGGTGATACCAGGAGGCTAAGTGGGGGTCACAACACACACTCCCTCTCAGTCCTCGCCCTGTGGGTGACATATGCGAGCGTAGGACCGTGGATTAGTGGGCAGGGGGGCTTAGCATGTAACTCAAACTGTTTTCCATCACATTTGTACTCACTTCAATCCTAATCCCACTTGATTAACATGCCAGTCAATGGAGAGGGCACCTGCTGTGCTGCCTGGGCCTGCCTGGGATATAGGAGAAGGGAGATGGCTGTGGAGGGCAGCTGATACACTCATACACCACATTCATACACTCACATACACCACGCTCATACACTCACACACACCACGCTCATACACTCACACACACCACGCTCATACACTCACACACACCACGCCATACACTCACACACACCACGCTCATACACTCACACACACCACGCTCATACACTCACACACCACACTCCACACACTCACACACACCACGCTCATACACTCACACACACCACGCTCATACACTCACACACACCACGCTCATACACTCACACACACCACGCTCATACACTCACACACACCACGCTCATACACTCACACACACCACACTCACACACTCACACACACCACGCTCATACACTCACACACACCACGCTCATACACTCACACATACCACGCTCATACACTCACACACACCACGCTCATACACTCACACACACCACGCTCATACACTCACACACCACGCTCATACACTCACACACACCACGCTCATACACTCACACACACCACGCTCATACACTCACACACACCACGCTCATACACTCACACACACCACGCTCATACACTCACACACACCACGCTCATACACTCACACACAGACATGAGTACACACAGTAATGTAGTCAGACATTGAGAACATAAATTGACCAGATGAATCAGTGCCAGCTGTGATAAGTCCGTTTACACTGACAAAGAGATATCTGAGGTGAAGAGATGCTGCTTGAATCTGTGGTAGAAAACAATCCAGTAAATAAACTGAAAACCCTGAGAAAAAAAACCAAGAGCCTTTTCATGTTATCATGATGAACTACTGTTACAGCTCCCAGACCAAACCAGAGACCCGAGACTATGTCAATCAATGCGTAGCTTTACCACTGGACAGGAGGTGGAATAGAATTCCATTGGGAGATATCGACAGGGACTTTTTCACCTTGGGTCTGTAACAAACACACACACACACACACACACGGACACTTCTACTGTCTAGCCACCATTAGTAACTGTAACACATGGATCCTAACGCCTCAACACTGCCAAATCACAGCCAAGCCTGTCGTGCTCCATGGAGATTATTTTAGGTGGATTAGACCCGCACACAAGAATAAATAGCAGCAGGATTAAATGTAGGGACTGAATCACTCCAATCATTGTGATGGTTATTACAGTCTCTATGCGTAGCCAGAATCAGATTAAACTGGAGTTTAAGACTCTGTTGACATTCCCCCAGACGAGTCTCGCTCTGTATTTTAGGAAAGCGTTTAGCGGTCTATATATACAACCAGATAACTTTCCTATGAGACTGAACAGACATTCTGGGAATTGGGGTCCTAGAGGTCCACTTTTCCAGGCCTGGCCAGTGTACATTTTACATTTACATTGTAGTCATTTAGCAGACGCTCTTATCCAGAGCGACTTACAGTGTAGCCATCACCATTCATTCTATATGAGTTGAGTGTAGAATGTTCTCTTAATCTTTTATAATTAAGCAATAAGGCCCAAGGGGGTGTGGTATATGGCCAATATACCACGGCTAAGGGCTGTTCTTAAGCACGACACAACGTGGAATGCCTAGACACAGCCCTTAGCCATGGTATATTGGCCATAGTTAACAAACCCCCAAGGTGCCTTATTGCTATTATGAACTGTTTACCAACGTAATTATGGCAGTAAAAATAAATGTTTTGTCATACCCCTGGTATACGGTCTGATATACCATGGATGTCAGCCAATCAGCATTCAGGGCTCGAACCACCCAGTTTATAATGGAGGCTTATACAGAGCTAGCTGTGGATAAACCTGGGGCAGTTAATGGTCCAAACAGACAATGGAAGACTGACCCCAATAAAAAGGTTGAAAGCCCATTGGTTGGACTAGGGGTGGAATCTAGGTGTGGTACAGACAGGAGAGGATTGTGGATAGGGATGTTGTATTACAGGAAGTACAGTTTACATACACCTTAGCCAAATACATTTAAACTCAGTTTTTCAAATTTCCTGACATTTAATCCTAGTACAAATTCCCTGTCTTAGGTCAGTTAGGATCCCCACTTTATTTTAAGAATGTGAAATGTCAGAATAATAGTAGAGAGAATGATTTATTTCAGCTTTTATTTCTTTCATCACATTCCCAGTGGGACAGAAGTTTACATACACTCAATTAGTATTTGGTAGCATTGCCTTTAAATTGTTTAACTTGAGTCAAACGTTTCGGGTAGCCTTCCACAAGCTTCCCACAATAAGTTGGGTGAATTTTGGCCCATTCCTCCTGACAGAGCTGGTGTAACTGAGTCAGGTTTGTAGGCCTCCTTGCTCGCACATGCCTTTTCAGTTCTGCACACACATTTTCTATAGGATTGAGGTCAGGGCTTTGTGATGGCCACTCCAATACCTTGACTTTGTTGTTCTTAAGCCATTTTGCCACAACTTTGGACGTATGCTTGGGGTCATTGTCCATTTGGAAGACCCATTTGCGACCAAGCTTTAATTTCCTGACTGATGTCTTGAGATGTTGCTTCAATATATCCACATAATTTTCCTTCCTCATGATGCTGTTATTTTGTGAAGTGCACCAGTCCCTCCTGCAGCAAAGCACCCCCACAGCATGATGCTGCCACCCCCGTGCTTCACGGTTGGGATGGTGTTCTTCGGCTTGCAAGCATTCCCCTTTTCCTCCAAACATAACGATGGTCATTATGGCCAAACAGTTGTATTTTTGTTTCATGAGACCAGAGGACATTTCTCCAAAAAGTACGATCTTTGTCCCCATGTGCAGTTGCAAACTATAGTCTGGCTTTTTTATGGCGGTTTTGGAGCAGTGGCTTCTTCCTTGCTGAGCGGCCTTTCAGGTTATGTCGATATAGGACTCGTTTTACTGTGGATATAGATACTTTTGTACCTGTTTCCTCCAGCATCTTCACAAGGTCCTTTGCTGTTGTTCTGGGATTGATTTGCACTTTTCGCACCAAAGTACGTTAAACTCTAGGAGACAGAATGTGTCTCCTTCCTGAGCGGTATGACGGCTGCGTGGTCCCATGGTGTTTATACATGCGTACTATTGTTTGTACAGATGAATGTGGTACCTTCAGGCGTTTAGAAATTGCTCCCAAGGATGAACCAGACTTGTGGAGGTCTACAATTATTTTCTTAGGTCTTGGCTGATTTATTTTGATTTTCCCATGAAAAGAGGCACTGAGGCACTGAGTTTGAAGGTAGGCCTTGAAATACATCCACAGGTACACCTCCAATTGACTCAAATGATGTCAATTAGTCTATCAGAAGCTTCTACAGCCATGACATAATTTTCTGGAATTTTCCAAGCTGTTTAAAGGCACAGTCAACTTAGTGTATTTAAACTTCTGACCCACTGGAATTGTGATACAGTGAATTATAAGTGAAATAATCTGTCTGTAAACAATTGTTGGAAAAATGACTTGTGTCATGCACAAGGTAGATGTCCTATCCGACTTGCCAAAACTATAGTTTGTTAACAAGAGATTTGTGGAGTGGTTGAAAAACAAGTTTTAATGACTCCAACCTAAGTGTATGTAAACTTCCGACTTCAACTGTATATGTGCAGTACTCATGGACTGTAAAAACATATTTTCTTTAAAAGCTGGAATGAGGAAAACATATAAATACGTGCCTGTGTAAAAGAGGACTGGAAACTAGTGGTATGAGTTATATTATGCAAAACCACACGCAGCCACACACACAGCAACACACACACACACAGACTTACAGAGGGCGTATTGTGAACAGTGTTAGCAGGCAGCTTGGAGTGTCAACACACACACACCAGAGGCTAAGACTGGCAGCACTCTGACTGAGGAGGATTGTGAGAGAGAGAGAGAGAGAGAGAGAGAGAGAGAGAGAGAGAGAGAGAGAGAGAGAGAGAGAGAGAGAGAGAGAGAGAGAGAGGGGAGGAAATCTGAGAAAGAAAAATATATTTTACCTAGCTTTTCTTGAAAACACAAATGGAATTATTATGATGTCACCATGTTTGTGTGTGTGTGTATCCCTAAGTGTCCATGCATACAAAGACCTTTGAAATGTTTGAATCCTCTTGAATGCAACATGATTTGTGGATTCAAATAAAGTATTTAAAATGTGAGTGTGTGTGTGTGTGTGTCTGTGAGAGAATGAGGCTGTCCTGTTCTTTGTACTTTTGAGGTGAGGAGTTAAGGAAGAAATGTTTCTTTATCCATCTCTGCTTCATCCGCTTTACCACACTGAAAAGCTCCTGTATGAGGACCAAATATCCACCCCTTCATTCATCCCTCCTTCTCTCCCTCCCGCTGTTCTCCAGCCATCCTCCACCTCTCTCCTTGGTCCAGCCAGAGCAGAGGTCTGAGAGGGGCCACAGGTTGTCAAGTAGTGAATGCTTCCTGTGTTCATGTCTTTCATTCTAGTGTTCATGTCTTTCATTCTAAAGCCAAAATATTGTGGTGGGGGTTCCAGTACTGTATGTATAGTGAATGAGACTGGATCACACAGCTGTCTTATAAATGGGAACGCACAGTCCAGAAACAACATGGCCGCCACACCAGTCCAGTAAAAACATGATTGACTGTAGAACTGTACACAGACGGAATCCTATGCTCCTTACCAGGGGGGTGAGTTGGAATGAAGAAAACGTGTTTATCATTCTAAGTGCTTATGGGTGTCAGTCTCCATATTCTATATTTTATTAATAAACAGTTTTTGTAATGTTTCGGTTTTATTAATGTAAAGTCAATGTTGCTGGCACCCGCCCACCCGACTAGAATCACTACTCTTGGCGGGTCTGACCTAGACTATGTGGACAACTACAAATACCTAGGTGTCTGGTTAGACTGTAAACTATCCTTCCAGACTCACATTAAGCATCTCCAATCCAAAGTTAAATCTAGAATCGGCTTCCTATTTCGCAACAAAGCCTCCTTCACTCATGCTGCCAAACATGCCCTCGTTAAACTGACTATCCTACCGATACTTGACTTCGGCGATGTCATTTACAAAATAGCCTCCAACACTCTACTCAGCAAATTGGATGTAGTCTATCACAGTGCCATCCGTTTTGTCACCAAAGCCCCATATACTACCCACCACTGTGACCTGTACGCTCTTGTTGGCTGGTCCTCACTACATATTTGTCGCCAAACCCACTGGCTCCAGGTCATCTATAAATCACTGCTAGGCAAATCCCCGCCTTATCTTAGCTCATTGGTCACCATAGCAACACCCACCCGTAGTATGCCCTCCAGCAGGTATATCTCACTGGTCATCCCCAAAGCCAACACCTCCTTTGGCCGCCATTCCTTCCAGTTCTCTGCTGCTAATGACTGGAATGAACTGCAAAAATCTCTGAAGCTGGAGACTCTTATCTCCCTCACTAACTTTAAGCATCAGTTGTCAGAGCAGTTTACCGATCACTGCACCTGTACACAGCCCATCTGAAATTAGCCCACCCAACTACCTCATCCCCATATTGTTATTTATTTTGCTCATTTGCACCCCAGTATCTCTATTTGCACATATCTCTTGCACATCTATCACTCCAGTGTTAATACTAAATTGTAATTATTTAGCACTATGGCCTATTTATTGCCTTACCTCCATAACTTACTATATTTGCACACACTGTATATATATTTTCTGTTGTATTTTTGACTTTATGTTTTGCTTACACCATATGTAACTCTGTGTTGTTGTTTTTTATCACAATGCTTTGCTTTATCTTGGCCAGGTTGCAGTTGTAAATGAGAACTTGTTCTCAACTGGCTTACCTGGTTAAATAAAGGTGAAATAAATAAATAAAATGTTAATGTGTAAATCATGGAAATGAACAGTATAACAGGCAATCAGGTCCGTTCACAACAATAGCCTGTTGCTAATCAGCTCAGCTCCACTGGTGTGCTTGCCAAAGTGCTTCTTAACTCCTACTCTGTGAAATGAAACCCATTAAACACACACACACACACACACACACACACACACACACACACACACACACACACACACACACACACACACACACCACCCTCATATCTCCATGGAGGGCCTTTCATACTCAAGGAGTTCTGTGCTCTTTTTCAGCACTTTAATAATGACATTGGGCAAAGAGCTCTGCTGTTGAGCAGCCTGCTCAGTCAGAGGCTGCCTCTGCTCTGTCAGTGGAAGTTAATGCAGATATCAAACATCCAAATGCTGCTTAATAGAGCCGTGATGGTGAGTACATTAACATGCAAAAAGCTTTCCTGACTGCGGCGAACAAGCTCCACTGAACAGGTGTCATTATGGGGAACTTAACCAATCAACTCAAAATGTAGTCAGGGAAAAATACATACCAGATCATAAAAGTTGCTAAATGTTTCCTGAGTATGGCATTGACATACATTAGAGGGTTTGTTGATAAAAAGCCGTTATAGCAATGTTAATGTGTCGGAACTGTAGTGTACAGTACATACAGCAGTCACTTGGTCTGAAAAGCCATGCTTGGCTGTTACAATACAGTATGGCAAAGTAGTGTAACTACAACTGAGCTGAGTGACTTGAGTCTGAGCCCTCATGCACCAGTGGTTAGCCGAGGAAAAGGTTTGCAAACCCTCAGGGAAATGTTTGGTGCCAGGTTGAGGACACAATGCCAAGTGGCCACAGCTTCAGTTCTCAGACCCTGTCTTCATCCCAAATGGCACCCAAACGCCACATTTTATAGTGCACTACTTTTGACCAGGGCCCATAAGGCCCTGAATAGGGTGCCATTTGGGATGCAGGCTGTCCAACTACCCCTGAGGGAGCTGCTGGGCCTGAGAGGGTCAGAGCAGGTGACAGCAGGTGAGGCGTTGGGGATATTTCTCCCTCATGCTACTAGAGTAATGTCTTGTGAAATTTCTAAAAACATAATGTGTGATTCCTGTTCTGACTAGGGAAGACGGACATCGCTGAGAACAGGCAGGTGAAGTAATGTTGGCTAAATTGCTATGTGTTTGATAAAGCGTCTATTTCAGAAGTGTGTGTTGTATCTAAAATATACCATATTTCTGTCTCTGGGTTTGATAAACTGTGCTCATATACTGAGAACATGTGTCACCTGCCCTGCCTGCCCCTCCAGCCTGGCCCCTGTGTGCTGAGTGTAGCAGGGCCTGATGTCAGCAGGGGTGAGAGGGTGACTAGTGTCCCCTGAGAAAGGCCCGGAGCGAGGGCTGGAGGAGGCTCTCAGGGCCCACACACACTCCAGATGCTGGGCCCCGGCCCCCGGAGGCCCAGGCGGGCTGCGTGGAGGGCCTCTGTTCCCCTCCCACGCACACACTCTCCAGAGAACCCTGCTCCGACACAAATTAGCCAGACACACTCCATTGGCTGCCACCGCTAACTCAGCTAAACAACATACGCACACAGAGAGCACACACACACACGGTAGCCAGGGTGAACACATAAAGCCAGCTAACCCCCACCTTACACAGACAGATCTATACAGAGCTAATGGTACTTGGAGAGACACTCTCCAGACCTTGCTCTAACAACAAATACCACGTCAATCCCTATGGTTCAACCTAGATAAACGTTGCAAAATGGAATTACAGAGCCTGTGCTTACTCTTTCTAGCAAGCCATGCACTGCTAGGCTTGTTTTAGCTGCTCAAAGAAATCCAGTTACTTTCACATTGAACATACATGACCCACATAGTAGAGAGCCAGGTAAACATGTACTGTTGACTAAAGACAGGTACGGTAAACAAATTATCCTCCTTCATCAATAAACATACACATCTACAAACACACTTCCACCCCCTGCCCAACACACACACCTACCTCCTAAGGGATGAGTCAAGCCATTAAACTTGAAGTGATCATTCATAGGGATTCAGATCCAAGAGCGATGTGTCTCCTCTCTCTCTCTCTCTCTCTCTCTCTCTCTCTCTCTCTCTCTCTCTCTCTCTCTCTCTCTCTCTCTCTCTCTCTCTCTCTCTCTCTCTCTCTCTCTCTCTCTCTCTCTCTCTCTCTCTCTCTCTCTCTCTCTCTCTCTCTCTCTCTCTCTCTCTCTCTCTCTCTCTCTCTCTCTCTCTCTCTCTCTCTCTCTCTCTCGCTCTCTCAATGTGTGAAGAGGGCCTTTAGAAATAGCATCAGGATTCTACCTCATTAAACAGAGCCTAATGAAACACGCTCCTCTAACATTATGCGAACAAAGACACACAGTCAGGCACGCAGACAGACACACACATACACTCAAACGGACTCTCTCTTTCTCTCACACCCATCCACACACACAGGCAGAGGAAACAAACCAACTGCCTACTCAGTAGTTACAAGGTAAAGTGTGTGTAAGAAAATAATTGTCAGTTTGATATCATTAACACTATTCAGACCAATACAACTACGAAAGAAGTCTGAGAAAAGTGACCTTTGTTTTCATGGACCACACACACACACACACACACACACACACACACACACACACACACACACACACACACACACACACACACACACACACACACACACACACACACACACACACACACACACACACACACACTCACACCCCCTCCCTGGTTGCTGCTGTGTTGTGTTTTATGCTGGAGGTGTAGTGTGATTGGTTGGGATGGGGTGATGGAGAAAGAGGAGGAGAGGGGTGCTCTGAGAGGCAGCAGAGCGTGCAGGGCCAGTCTGTTGTACTTTAAACGGCCGCTTGTTTACGGCTGGCTCTTTTAATTATCTGTGGTGTAATATTCTGACGCTGCCTTCATTTTAAAAGGCGGAGAACACTCCACCGGCAGACTCACAGAGACTCATAAAATCTGTCAAACAAAGAGAGACAATAAATATGTTAACAATACCTTAACCAGAGCATCGCATCATACACAATACCCAGAAAACACACAACACGTGCTTAGGATAACGCACCCAAAGCATTTGTTATGAAGATGAGATATGAAATATAGAAAAGATACGGAACATAAACCTCTCTGACCAAAGACATGAAGTACACTATTAGGACTGTATTAACGGCTGGTGTCAGAAACGGACTGGCAGCTCAGGCAAATGCCAGATAGGCTGGTGCATCTTTGTGGGCCGGTTAAAATGGATAATTATTCAACCTGATCTCATAGTTTCAATTTGCGATTTTTGACCCATTAATTCCGCGTGGTTACAGGGTTCATTCCGCGTGGTTACAGGGTTAAAACAGAAACAACTCAAAGGGTTAAGTTTAGGTATTAATTCCAAGTGGTTAAGGTTAGGGCTATGGAAAGCATAAAGCTAAATGTTTCCATTTCGTATCATCAAGTACTCTCCCTGTTTGCTAGAGAATTGTGAACTGCTGTGGTGCAGTGGTCTAAGCAGCATGCTCTCATTCTGAGCATTGTGAGTTTGAGTGCTGTGCCATCGTTTTTAGATGTTTTTGGTGAGCGCGAGGACGGCGTATATCGACGTTCTCAGGACCTCTCAGGACCTTTCCAAAAATGGGCCAATGTGTTAGAAATGCAACGGGACGATTTCTGGTCCCAGTCTGCCCCTGGCTGGTACTGTATGACTATTACATGGTTGTAGCTACCTGTGAGGCAGAGAGCTGTAGTCAGTGAAAGATGGCAGTATATTTAGATGGAAAAGACACAGCGTATACAGAATACATATTATAAATGGAGGTCAAACCTGCGCAGTTGGTTAGTAATTGGTCCCAGTGTGTCAGTGGTGTAATGCCCCTGAGTTGTGTTCCTGGGCTAGCCCGCACACACACACTCACGCACACACACACACACACACACACACACACACACACACACACACACACACACACACACACACACACACACACACACACACACTCACGCACACACACACACACACACACATGTACTGTACCCTGTCTCTCATTCCCTTGTAATACTATGGAACTGGAAGGAATACAGATGACCAAATCTGACAGATGAGTTGGGGAACTGAAATGCAGGTTGGAATTTATTGACTCATGTACTGGAAGCTGCTCTGCAGGGTAGTCACCAGCTGGCATAGCCAAGTCATAAAATCTGATTTTAATCCTAACCATAACCTTAACCCTAACCTTAACCACACTGCTAACCTTATGCCTAACCCTAACCTAACATTTATTTTTTTATTATCATGATTTTGTACGATATATAGCCAATTTTGACTTTGCAGCTGGCCCATCTAGTGGATATCGCCTCCAGGACAAACCTTCAAGCAAATAACAGTCCATGTCTCTCTCCTCTTATTCAAACTGTACTGAGGTGTACACTAAAGTAACTTGTACAGTGGGGAAAAAAGTATTTAGTCAGCCACCAATTGTGCAAGTTCTCCCACTTAAAAAGATGAGAGAGGCCTGTAATTTTCATCATAGGTACACGTCAACTATGACAGACAAATTGAGATTTTTTTTTCCAGAAAAACACATTGTAGGATTTTTAATGAATTTATTTGCAAATTATGGTGGAAAATAAATATTTGGTCACCTACAAACAAGCAAGATTTCTGGCTCTCACAGACCTGTAACTTCTTCTTTAAGAGGCTCATCTGTCCTCCACTCGTTACCTGTATTAATGGCACCTGTTTGAACTTGTTATCAGTATAAAAGACACCTGTCCACAACCTCAAACAGTCACACTCCAAACTCCACTATGGCCAAGACCAAAGAGCTGTCAAAGGACACCAGAAACAAAATTGTAGACCTGCACCAGGCTGGGAAGACTGAATCTGCAATAGGTAAGCACCTTGGTGGAGGGAAGGAGGGAGAGAGGGAGGGAGGGAAGGAAGGAAGGAGCGAGAGAGAGGGAAGGAGGGAGAGAGAGAGAGAAAGAGAGAGGGAAGGAGGGAGAGAGGGAGGGAAGGAAGGAAGGAGGGAGAGAGGGAGGGAGGGAAGGAAGGAAGGAGGGAGAGAGAGAGAGAGGGAAGGAAGGAGGGAGAGAGGGAGGGAAGGAGGGAGAGGGAGGGAGGGGGAAAGAGAGAGAGGGGGAGGAAGGAAGAAAAGAGGAAGACATAAAGATGGAGAGAGAGACTAGGATAACAGTAAGAGAAAGCCGGAGGGGAAAAGAGAGAAAAAATTGAAAAGAGAGAGAAATCACGACAGAGCAAAAGACGGGTAAAGGAGAGCGACTAAAGGTAGGTTGCTGAATAAAAGAAAAGCACACAGCGACATGGCTGGAGCCTGGAGGTGACACTTGAGACAAAGTGAGCTGCTACACGGATCACGTTGCTGTGGGGGCCGGCCGGCTTCCCAGTAGACACTGCAGTAAAATACACCTGTTTCTCAACCCAACAGGTGTCTGGATGACATATCACCTCCGTTTAAGGAGGAGGAAAAGGGTAAGGGATCTCTGTCTATCCACACACTGCTGGTCACACAGCAGGAATAGAGTAGGAGGTTGAAGAGCCAAGCTGGGCAAACAGCACTGCATTTCTCCACAGAGACAATCAAAGTGATGCATTCCAATGACACAAAGCACTTAAGCTTTCCCTGAGTGAGACAGGACACAAATTGGTCTCTGAAACGACTCAAGTAAAGAAAAGGTAACACCATGTTACAGTGCATTAGGCACTTCTTCTAACCTGTCTTTTATTCAGGAGTGTTTGTCCCCTTGTGCCTGTCCTCTTGTGGCTGTGTGTGAGAGAGGATGTGTGACAGTGAGAGCGTGGCACCATGGCGACAGAGACACAGCGCCGATGTCATTACCGTCCCATCAAGCCCTCTGCTCAGCGTGTCAGACAATCATTGAGTGATAAGAGATGATTATGGCCTGCACAGCCAGGCAGGGACTCTGGAAGGACCGCCACCCGCCGTCCACCACACAATCTACAGTATAGCCTGGCTGGGAAGATGAGGATGAGTGAAGGCTGGGAGCACCAAACAGCATTGGCCTCTTTCTGAGTGGGGAAGATTGTTTGGATGGAAAGTCTTGCTGCTTCTGAACATCCTGCTCCCGAAACGGTGTGGGTTTTGAACATGCCACCTCAGGCTTCAATACACCCTCATACAATACAGCAATAGCGGCACCCGTTTCAAAGAATTGGCATTCTAAAGGCAATAGATTTTGCCATGAGAGCAATGTCACAGTCAAACGGACGCTCCAGCCAATGTAACAGCAGCAAACTACTTTATCAGGGAAGGAGACGACTGATAACACTGCATGGACTCATCTAAAATGACAGATTAGCAGAGAAAGAGGATAGTGAAATGTGCTGAATGGTGTTCCACAATAAGATGGCTGCTAGGAGGTGATGCTGACAGTGGTGTGTTGAGTATCTCTCTCTCTCTCTCTCTCTCTCTCTCTCTCTCTCTCTCTCTCTCTCTCTCTCTCTCTCTGTCTGTCTGTCTGTCTGTCTGTCTGTCTGTCTGTCTGTCTGTCTGCCCTAGTCCCTCTATCATCAATGCATATTAAACCTTTATGTGTTATTAAATATATGTTATGTTACATACCATATATGTTATTAAACCTTTTTTTTGCCTAATTTAGACACACACACACGCACAATCACAAGCACACACATAAGCATGCACACACACACACACACAATCACAAGCACACACACACACACACACACACTACACAACACAACACTATCTGTCTATATTCAAGCCTTTTCCTTTTTCGCTTACACTGGCTCACATTCATGCACATACAGGCACATCCATCTGTGTTAGTTTCACCGTCCGCCCACCCAGCCTGAACGAGCCTATCATTTCTGTGCACTTCCTTCAGTCATCTCAAATAGCCAATCTAGGCATGTGCAAACAAGCAATCCAATAGCCCATAATACATATGTACGTAAATTCCATTTTCAACAGCGTGGATTTTACTGCCAGCTATCTGTGGGCGTGGGCCCATCTAGAGAGGAAGAGATGGAGAGGAGGAAGAGATGGAGAGAGAGAGGGAGAGAAACGGAATTGAATTCAGAATTGCTGAAAAAGCACATAAGGCCACGTTGAGTGATAGAGCAGCTCCCCTAAAAGAAAGGAAGAGCGATGGAGAGAGTGAAAGAGAGGAATAATGTTGATGGTGCAGTAGTTTATGTTCATTATGGTGTTCTCTACCAGACCAGCCTCCTGCACTATAATACATAGGGCCGGCGTTTCACAGACCCACACTCAATTTACCTCTTTCATTTTGCACTCCGTCTACATACCTACATATGTTCCTCTGTTTCATTCCCCATCTCCCCATCTTCCTCTTTCCTCCATCTCTCCCCTCTATGTCTTCCCCCTATCCCCCGACTCTTGCTCTCTTCCTCTTTCCATCTGTCTCCCCCTCTCTTCTGTCTCATTCACCATCTCCCTATCTCTCTTCCCTCTCTCCTCCCTCTCTGTCTCTTGCTTTCTCCTCTCTGGGTGATGGCTCATAGAGCAGCAAGGGGTCTAGATATGTGAGCCTGCGTCTCGCCTCATTTCCTCAACTAATGGAGACATGGAGACATGGATGCATGGTGAGAGGGGGAGAGAGGCAGAGAGAGAGAGAAACCAAGAGAGAGAGAGAGAGAGAGAGAGAGAGAGAGAGAGAGAAAACGAGAGAGAGAGAACGAGAGAGAGAGAGAGAGAGAGAGAGAGAGAGAGAGAGAGAGAGAGAGAGAGAGAGAGAGAGAGAGAGAGAGAGAGAGAGAGAGAGAGAGAGAGAGAGAGAGAGAGAGAGAGAGAGAATGAGAGAGCGATGCAGAGAGGGAGAGAGTAATGGAGACAGATAAAGATTTGACATTGTTTTTCCTCAAAACAAAAATGAGGTCACTAACGAGGATGTTAAAATGCACCATGTTTTGAAGCAGCCAGTCCTTTCGAAAACTCAATAACATCATAGATAACATCACAAATACCTCAGATATTAAAACCCAAACGTTCCATGAGTGAGTCATGTCTGACTCTAAAGAAATAATGATTAAGACTGAGGAGACTGATTATGATTCATAGGCTGTGTTCGTGACTGATAAGGCCCTCGGAGTGGGGTTAAGGTGTTCTGATTCACCCAGATGCGGGTGTCTTATTGTGGGCAGTCAGTCATACGAACAGAGCATACTTCACCTGGTCTCCACATTGGCCTGTTCTTTTGGAACATAGCAGATAGACAGGGACATCATTGTTTCTATGACAACAACCAGTTTCGTCTCCAACCTGAGCTCTCCATGTAATTAATTAGGCAGCAAGCCACTACATGCATTATCAGGTATCAGAGAGATAGAAAGTATAACCACATGAATAAATATTATGAACATAAAACAAACCAAAATACGGGTTGCATCCACACACTGAAGCTGTAGCTCCTAAGAATACAGCTACAGAGGCACACACACACGGGAGTGCATGCACAAGTGCGCACACAAACACGCACACACACAAACAAAGCTGGGTCCCCGTTCCTGCCCATCTCCCTCATGGTGCTCTATCACCCAGCTGCAGGAAAGTGATTTGGACCCGGGAGCGCCCCTCCTTGCCATCCATCTGTTACTGTGGGACCGGGCCTTGGTCCAGACAGCTCTGCATGTGTGTGTGTGTGTGTGTGTGTGTGTGTGTGTGTGTGTGTGTGTGTGTGTGTGTGTGTGTGAGTGCAGCAGCTGACTGTTGCACGCCAGCCAGGCCTCTGGGTTGGCACCGTTTAGCACTAATGCTAGCGCTAGCATTAAGGGCCTCCAGGGGACACGACAGGGGGGCCACACACAGCCCAGAACACAGGACAGCACAGCTGAACAGGCTAGAGGCAGGACGATGGAGGGGCTAGCTAAGGCCAGGGATGGGAGGGATGGGGGAGAAGTGCTGCTATTGTCCCTTAGGGGACACAATGGGAGGGGTGGAGGGTGAGGGAAAGAAGGTAGGCTACTGGACCAAACACCTCTTTAGGGCACCAGCTTCCCTCAGCCATCCCTCCAACGAGTAGCCAGTCCAACTATTGTTTAGAAGGCCACTGACTGGAAATAAACAATGGACAATTGGAAACCCTTAAAAAGCATCTATACTATATAATGAGGCCATGCTATGTAATATCATTATTGACTAACATGATATCCTTGTTGTTATGCATGTGCTAAAAGACTAGCCTTATATGAAATACAGTATGTCAAGTAGCACTCTGCCACACTAAAAGCATGCTAATGGTCACGCTGGTTGCAGCGTCACATACTAGGCTACGTCTAGCTGCTAAACGCTTGCCTCGCCACTGCTTCTTTAAATGCGGGTGACATTTACATGAAGTACTTCATTTGTGCCAAGGACAGAAGTGTGGCGTGTTAACAATTAAAAGGTGCTTAATGGGGCATGCTAATGCTATTTTGAGAGCATGTTGTGGGAAAAAGAATTGGGCATAGTCTATTAGGGAGAAATCAGAGCAGTGTTCACCTGAAGTAGGCCAAGGTCAACACTAGCTGGGAGGATGGTAGGCCTACTATCTGGGTTAGAAACTCAGCACACCACAGAGACACTTCAAACACCTGACAAAAGCCAGTTTAACCCAAACACGGGAAAAGGGGGTTTCATATATGAAAAGTGTAGATCCAGGAAGTATAGTGTTGTTTTTTAAATGCTATCCAGGTATGATGAGACTAGGAGAGGCAAGGGCTAGACGGCTTGGTTAAGTAGCGTAGGCCTACAGACAGTCAGACAGACAGACAGACAGACAGACAGACAGACAGACAGACAGACAGACAGACAGACAGACACACAGAGTAGCCTCTTGGGTTCAACAGGTAAGGCCTACAGACAGACAAACATTACTCCTCTTTCAAGGCCAGCCTTCTCCTCCCTGCTCCACATCCATCTGCTCTGTTCAGGGTCCTGCACATTGATTCAGTACAGCCTCAGCCCAGCCTCAGATCCATAGCTAGAGAAAGCTGCAGAGGGATCTGGAGAACAGTCAGAACCAGTCTAGGAAAACACAGGGAGAGAGTAGGAGCAGGAGGGACATCGCTGGCCAAATACATACGCTGCATTGGGGCTGGTGCGCAGGCAGCTAAGGCCTGGAACAGAAACAGTTGAAGGTAGTGGGGGATAAGGGGGATATGGGGAGGCAGGATGGGGCAGGGAGGGAGCCCAGTGGAGGAAGCAGAGCACAGAGCGTGCTCTATGTGTGCCCCTCTCCCTGGTCCCTCTCCCAAGGCTCCAGTTTGCCCCTGTGTCCTGGCCCAGGCCAGAAGGGGAACAGGGGCACTCTCTGTGCCTTGTGAGGGGGCCAGACTGGCCCGTGCCTGGCTGGCTGCCTGGGGGATGTGTGTTCATGTGCCACACTCATGTTTACCATCAGGGAGGAGTCTTTCCCCACATAGAGGCTGTGAAGTCGGCGGGACTGGGCTGGAAAGATCTGGGCTGGGGGACCTGCCAGTAGCATTGATTACAATAAATCCCTTACACACTCACCAACACAGTTACAGACAGGAGCTCAATAACTCTATTTCATAAGAATTTTCCAGTTTCAAAATCCATGTGAAAAAGCCTGACCTATTGGACTACAGTAGACTATACCAGTGGGAGAGTGAGGGAGAGGGGGACTTGTTCAACAAACCCCTATTAAGACATGTAAATATCATTGACCTTCAGCAAGCTTTTTCCAACAGACATTGTACTACTTAACATTTGGAGAGTGCGTACAGAATCTCTCCAGTTTGAGAGAGGTTTTCCACCTCTGTGAGTGTACGTAATTGTGTATGTGGGTCTTTCTATAAACTAGGGTACCAGTGAGGATTTCCTACGCTGGACAACTTGTTACAGCTGTTGATAAATCATTGATAATAATCTGGCAATTTCTTTCATGTCATTACTGTAAGATATAAAGGGTGATCATAGCTATATTCACTCAAATTAGTTAATTAAAAACCTATGTTTAATCCTTTATCATGGTTGGTGTTTTGACGGATTTATCCAAAATCGTGTGACATAAAACATTACTTTTCTGTCCTTCCATTTATGGCCTTATGTTACAGGGTGAAAACAGTTTTCATGAGCACACAAATCCCCCAAAAAACATGCAATTGCAAAATCAAATTATTCTAACCCAAAGCGTCACCTTACCTTGATACTTAAAACCTAAATCAATACTGTCATTAATGTGGTTCTTCAATAATTATGCATAACACTTGTTGGATGCACATTTGGTGTCAAGCTGATTAGTTACGCTGTGATATTTTCACACATCGTCATCTGAACCAGGAAGGAATTTTCTGAATGACTGTCAAGTGACGAACAGTGCATCCACTGGCTAAGTGCTCGGAGCAGGTGCAATTTGCAGTTCAATAAGCACTTTGTGACTGATTAAAAGGGCATTATAAATACATTTCATTTTATTTGAAGAACATGTAAATGTATAACCATAGATTTTTTAAACTAAACCAAGATAGGCCACAGCCTGTTGTTTCCAATGGGAACAAATGAGTCATAGTGGGCAGAACAAGCAAGGAGGTGGGCAGAGCCGAGCACGAGCTAGCGAGATCCTATTGTCCTGTTCTAGCATACATCTGCATATGTCCGTTAGAGAACGCCTACTCTGTGAAGTGCGCGTGTGTAATAACTCAATTTGCCTTCGCACTCCTAAACAACATGATTTTTTAAAACTTTGGCAAAGGGTAAAGTCTACTAAACTTAGTCCACTCTGTTCATAACATATTCTAGTTCTGGGAACAGAAAACTGTATTGAGATCAAATGTTTCATCAATGAGAAAATGTGCAGAATGCAGGCCAAAATCCATCTCCTTCCATCTTCTCCCACTGCCGGCAACTGGGCTTCCTCTCACTAGCATATTTGGTAGTGAATGGAAACGGCAAGCGGATGCTTAACATTCATACATCTGGTGAAATATCTGTCTCATTGTTATTTCTGTGGTATAACCCCTGGCTTGTCATGCAGAATTCAAAGCTGGGCTATACAACATGCAAAAAGGTAGGGAGCTTGGGTCTAGAAATGACTGGAGGGATTAAACTAGCAAAAGAGTGGGTGGAATGTACAGTAACATCCTCTGCGCTAGACGTAAAAAAACTAACAAAGAGCCCTCAGAAAAAAGGTTTTTGAACATGCCTGAACCAAGGCACATTTTGTGCTGCAAGCATTGTAGACAAGGCTAAAGAGGACACCCAGGTTATAGTTAACAGTCAAAATGAAAAAATTGACACTACAGACAGATTCTTCTGAACAGCCTTAGAAGAAGGCTAAACGTCACCGCCACAGGCCCGCTCATGGCTTTGAGCAAGAATTTGACTGTCAGGGGTTAAATGGACTTGACATGGGGAGAGTAATAGTGGGAGGTTTTGAAAACCAAGGTAGGAAATGTGTTTTTCCTTTACAAACTTGTTTTGTACTGTGAAGTTAATCTGAATATGTGCTTCATATTATTACACAGGCAGGAGGCCTATATATTCTCATATGTGGGTTCTGCTGTAGCCTACATTGATTGATGTCTTGAAAATTACATGAAATTCGGGTTTTGTAAGCCCCACAGCTGAGTATGTGTGCATATGCATATGGCGGGTGTTCTGTAGTGACGTCTAAAAATGTTAATGTACAATGATGTCTAGAAAATTAGGCTATAAGCAATTGGGACTTATGTAAACCCTGCAGCTATACTCAAGTATGTGGGCATACTGCAGTGACGTCTAAAATGCTTTGAATTAATCAGCACCTTGGAGAGTGCTGTCCGTTTCACCACCATAGATAGTGGGCTACTTGGCTGTTTACTCTGTCTGCTGCGCTGCTATGATGTGTTTGACACTTTTTTCTCTCAATGTGTTCCGGTACCTCAGAGCTCCCCAGATACCCCCCCCGTGGTCTGCGGTTGTGAGGCTGGTTGGACGTACTGCCAAACTGCAAGCCAATTGCAAACTCCCTCAAAATTGAGACATCTGTGGCATTGTGTTGTGTGACAAAACTGCACATTTTAGAGTGGCCTTTTATTGTCCCCGGCACAAGGTGCACCTGTGGAATGATCATGCTATTTAATCAGCTTCTTGATATGCCACACCTGTCAGGTGGATGGATTATCTTGGCAAAGGAGAAATTCTTACTAACAGGGATGTAAACAAATTTGTGCACAAAATTGGAGAGAAATAAGCTTTTTGTGAGTATGGAACATTTCTGGGATATTTTATTTCAGCTCATGAAACATGGGACCAACACTTTACATGTTGCGTTTATATTTTTGGTCAGTATAATATCCCTAGAGAATTGATGTTGATCATCTGTTGTTGTTAGATTTAACAGAGAAAACATTAAGGTAATGAGTTCATGTTTTCATATGTTTTTGTGCCTCGGATTGGACTCTGAGTCTACTGTGCACAATTGTGCAGGATAGACTATTGTGCAACATCCAATGCTATTCCTATTAATTATTCTGGATACAATGACAACAAATGACATAGTCTAGTGGGCTTATTCACAATATGATCTGGTAATGAAATAACATACAAAAAGTCCCTGAAAGTCCTTGAATTTGACTTGCCAATGTCTGTATGAACCCTACTTAAAGGATGTATAGTCCTAGGCCTATGTTGTTGTATAGGTGGAGTTATGGGACCATTTGCATATATTCACTTTTATTCCTCTAAGTACACATGTGGAACTGCATGAATATCATTTTTTATTTTAGTTTCAAACCATTTTGAAATGTTGATCCCAATGTCACACACTGGCCACATTATTTATAGAAAGACCCATATACAGTATGTGATGTGTAGGTCAGTGTATGTATGTATATGTGTATATGTGATGTGTAGGTCAGTGTATGTGTGTATATGTGATGTGTAGGTCAGTGTATGTGTGTATATGTGATGTGTAGGTCAGTGTATGTATATGTGTATATGTGATGTGTAGGTCAGTGTATGTGCGTATATGTGATGTGTAGGTCAGTGTATGTGCGTATATGTGATGTGTAGGTCAGTGTATGTGTGTATATGTGATGTGTAGGTCAGTGTATGTGTGTATGTGATGTGTAGGTCAGTGTATGCATGTATATGTGACGTGTAGGTCAGTGTATGCGTGTATATGTGACGTGTAGGTCAGTGTATGTGTGTATATGTGACGTGTAGGTCAGTGTATGTGTGTATATGTGACGTGTAGGTCAGTGTATGTGTGTATATGTGATGTGTAGGTCAGTGTATGTGTGTATATGTGATGTGTAGGTCAGTGTATGTGTGTATATGTGACGTGTAGGTCAGTGTATGTGTGTATATGTGATGTGTAGGTCAGTGTATGTGTGTATATGTGATGTGTAGGTCAGTGTATGTGTGTATATGTGCTGTGTAGGTCAGTGTATGTGTGTATATGTGATGTGTAGGTCAGTGTATGTGTGTATATGTGACGTGTAGGTCAGTGTATGTGTGTATATGTGATGTGTAGGTCAGTGTATGTGTGTATATGTGATGTGTAGGTCAGTGTATGTGCGTATATGTGATGTGTAGGTCAGTGTATGTGTGTATATGTGATGTGTAGGTCAGTGTATGTGTGTATATGTGACGTGTAGGTCAGTGTATGTGTGTATATGTGATGTGTAGGTCAGTGTATGTGTGTATATGTGATGTGTAGGTCAGTGTATGTGTGTATATGTGCTGTGTAGGTCAGTGTATGTGTGTATATGTGATGTGTAGGTCAGTGTATGTGTGTATATGTGACGTGTAGGTCAGTGTATGTGTGTATATGTGATGTGTAGGTCAGTGTATGTGTGTATATGTGATGTGTAGGTCAGTGTATGTGCGTATATGTGATGTGTAGGTCAGTGTATGTGTGTATATGTGATGTGTAGGTCAGTGTATGTGTGTATATGTGATGTGTAGGTCAGTGTATGTGTGTATATGTGATGTGTAGGTCAGTGTATGCGTGTATATGTGATGTTAGGTCAGTGTATGTGTGTATATGTGATGTGTAGGTCTCAGTGTATGTGTGTATATGTGATGTGTAGGTCAGTGTATGTGTGTATATGTGATGTGTAGGCTGTATGTGTGTGTATATGTGATGTGTAGGTCAGTGTATGTGTGTATATGTGACGTGTAGGTCAGTGTATGTGTGTATATGTGATGTGTAGGTCAGTGTATGTGTGTATATGTGACGTGTGGGTCAGTGTATGTATGTATATGTGTATGTGATGTGTAGGTCAGTGTATGTGTGTATATGTGATGTGTAGGTCAGTGTATGTGTGTATATGTGACGTGTAGGTCAGTGTATGTATGTATATGTGTATATGTGATGTGTAGGTCAGTGTATGCGTGTATATGTGATGTGTAGGTCAGTGTATGTGTGTATATGTGACGTGTAGGTCAGTGTATGCGTGTATATGTGATGTGTAGGTCAGTGTATGTGTGTATATGTGACGTGTAGGTCAGTGTATGTATGTATATGTGTATATGTGATGTGTAGGTCAGTGTATGTGTGTATATGTGATGTGTAGGTCAGTGTATGTGTGTATATGTGACGTGTAGGTCAGTGTATGTATGTATATGTGTATATGTGATGTGTAGGTCAGTGTATGCGTGTATATGTGACGTGTAGGTCAGTATATGTATGTATATGTGTATATGTGATGTGTAGGTCAGTGTATGTGTGTATATGTGATGTGTAGGTCAGTGTATGTGTGTATATGTGACGTGTAGGTCAGTGTATGTATGTATATGTGTATATGTGACGTTTAGGTCAGTGTATGCGTGTATATGTGATGTGTAGGTCAGTGTATGTGTGTATATGTGACGTGGTAGGTCAGTGCCTTGCGTGTATATGTGATGTGTAGGTCAGTGTATGTGTGTATATGTGACGTGTAGGTCAGTGTATGTATGTATATGTGTATATGTGATGTTAGGTCGTGTATGTGTGTATATGTGATGTGTAGGTCAGTGTATGTGTGTATATGTGACGTGTAGGTCAGTGTATGTATGTATATGTGTATATGTGATGTGTAGGTCAGTGTATGTGTGTATATGTGATGTGTAGGTCCCAGTGTATGTGTGTATATGTGACGTGTAGGTCAGTGTATGTATGTATATGTGTATATGTGACGTGTAGGTCAGTGTATGCGTGTATATGTGATGTGTAGGTCAGTGTATGTGTGTATATGTGACGTGTAGGTCAGTGTATGCGTGTATATGTGATGTGTAGGTCAGTGTATGTGTGTATATGTGACGTGTAGGTCAGTGTATGTATGTATATGTGTATATGTGATGTGTAGGTCAGTGTATGTGTGTATATGTGATGTGTAGGTCAGTGTATGTGTGTATATGTGACGTGTAGGTCAGTGTATGTATGTATATGTGTATATGTGACGTGTAGGTCAGTGTATGCGTGTATATGTGATGTGTAGGTCAGTGTATGTGTGTATATGTGACGTGTAGGTCAGTGTATGTGTGTATATGTGAAGTGTAGGTCAGTGTATGTGCGTATATGTGATGTGTAGGTCAGTGTATGTGTGTATATGTGATGTGTAGGTCAGTGTATGTGTGTATATGTGATGTGTAGGTCAGTGTATGTGTGTATATGTGATGTGTAGGTCAGTGTATGTGTGTATATGTGATGTGTAGGTCAGTGTATGTGTGTATATGTGATGTGTAGGTCAGTGTATGCGTGTATATGTGATGTGTAGGTCAGTGTATGTGTGTATATGTGATGTGTAGGTCAGTGTATGTGTGTGTATATGTGATGTGTAGGTCAGTGTATGTGTGTATATGTGATGTGTAGGTCAGTGTATGTGTGTATATGTGATGTGTAGGTCAGTGTATGTGTGTATATGTGACGTGTAGGTCAGTGTATGTGTGTATATGTGATGTGTAGGTCAGTGTATGTGTGTATATGTGACGTGTAGGTCAGTGTATGTATGTATATGTGTATATGTGATGTGTAGGTCAGTGTATGTGTGTATATGTGATGTGTAGGTCAGTGTATGTGTGTATATGTGATGTGTAGGTCAGTGTATGTGTGTATATGTGATGTGTAGGTGGTCACTATCACCCCAGGGTCTTTGTTCCACTGTTCTTTCTACCATCAGAAAACAGCCTAAATGTCCTGTTACTAGTTTGTTTTGCTCAATACAAATATGTATTGATCCCAGCCAAGCAAAGCAATAGTATGTGACTCAACCTCTTAGAAGTTGTTGTATTATACTTTAAAATTGCACATAGAGGCCTGTCTGAAAATCATTGGTCAACACATTGATCATGAGTCATGGCCAATAAGACTGCACTAATCAAAAGGGAATTTTCATGATGTCAAATGCATAAGCACATCATTGAATGTTGCCATTCCTCCTCCATTCCTCCACCAAGGCACTGAAAAAACCGACACAGGTGTCGAGGGGAGGGGAGGACATATTGCTTTAAAAACCGCAGCCTATTCAGATCTCTAAATAGTGTACATTATGAGGGAAGCTGTTGTTCATTAGCAACGCTGAATGGTTTCATAGAGAGCCAAGTTCACCATCACCGTAGCAGCAGCAGGTCACCTATTCCACCACTGATTGGTATCAAACAGCAGCAGAACTAAAAGCATGTTCTAATACAGCCTCATATTAGCAGGCCTTTTAACACGCATGCACATGGACACAGGCACTCGCCGGCGCCGGCACACACACATACACACACACACACACACACACACACACACACACACACACACACACACACACACACACACACACACACACACACACACACACACACACACACACACACACACACACACACACACACACACACATACAGCACTCTGCTTTATCATAACCGGTTGTGGCTGGTGGAGACTCCAGACTACAGGTACATCCATTCCTCCTCTTTCTCCTGTCTCCTCTTCTCTGACAGTGGGGGACAATACAATCGTTAATCAAACTCACCACCCTTGCTTTGTAAGCAAAACGCTCCCCAGTAGAGCACTTATCACGGTAGAGAAAGGCTTTATGCTCTCCTTTCCTTACAGCGAAGAGAGAGAAAATATATAGTTCAATTATAGTGTCTGTCAGCCCTGTATGAGCTTGTGATGGACTGAGTCGAGTTGAGCTTGATGCTGGAGAGAGAGAGAGAGAGAGAGAGAGAGAGAGAGAGAGAGAGAGAGAGAGAGAGAGAGAGAGAGAGAGAGAGAGAGAGAGAGCAAGAGAGAGAGAGAAATACAAAAAGAGAGAACGAGAGAGAGAAATAACTCAATCCTCCAACTAATACGTGGTGTAAAGTGCAGAGATTTAGTGATTCAACTGGCACTGTCTCATCCACACAGTGTGATAAGCGATACCAGTCAACTCTGAACAAACCAGCAGGTATGAAGCCGAACGACAGTGAATCTGATCCACTGTGAAGCACTTTGAGATTCATTAAAAAAAACACTATATAGAACACCTTCTCATTCAAGGGTTTTTCTTTATTTTTACTATTTTCTACATTGTAGAATAATAGTGAAGACATCAAAACTATGAAATAACACATATGTAATCACGTAATAACCAAAAAAGTGCATTTGAGCCAATCAGATGTGTTGTGACTGTAACGATCCCGGCAGTCTGAGTCGGGTCCTGTCTGTGGTCTAGTTGTTCTGCTCGTGATCTCCAGTTTCCCGAGGGTGCTGGAACGCTCCGGGGAGCTCTCTTGATTTCCGCACCTGCATCCCATCAGCAATCTGCACACCTGGTCCTGATCATCACCCTTCTTAGGCTCTGGTCTAACATCCATTCCCTGCCGGATCGTTAGCCATTAACAGTATGTTTTGTCAGCGTATCAGCCTCTTAGTACTAGCGTTAGTTTTGTTGTTTTGCACCTTGTTGACCTGCCTTGTACTTACCTCAGTTTTTTTCTGTCTACAGTCATTCTCCCGGAACCTTCACCCAACCCCTGCCGTGCCATCGTTTAATCTGCCACTTCACCTCCACCTACTCATCTCCGCCACCCGCTCCGTCTCCTGGATTATTCTGCACCTTTTGAATCTGTAATAAACCCTCACCTTCGTTCAACTCTCCCTTGTCCTGGTCTGCTTCTGGGTTCTGTCTTAGGGAACCGTGACAGAACGATCCGGCCATTAATGAACCCAGCGGATCTGGACTCTGTTCGCCATGCCATTTCCCATCAGGAGAAGATGTTGGGACAACATAGCACGGCACTACAGGAGATCGCGTTGTCAGTTCGGAACCTTTCTACCGGTCTGACGGAGGTCCAGAACCAACGCGAAGTTTCCGGTGGAGGATCCACTACCGGTTTCACCCATCTCGCCTGCCGCTTCTGGAGCTGTGTCCTTCCGTGAGCCCAAGGTTCCGACGCCGGATAAATATGAGGGGGAGCTGGGAAGATGCCGTTCCT
Organism: Coregonus clupeaformis; assembly: GCF_020615455.1. NCBI lineage: Eukaryota > Metazoa > Chordata > Actinopteri > Salmoniformes > Salmonidae > Coregonus > Coregonus clupeaformis. Next base: position 111,706 of record NW_025534560.1, on the reverse strand, counting down.
TCCTTATGCAGTGTGGATTAGTGTTCGATCTACAGCCCTACTCTTATGCCACAGACAAGGCTAGGATAGCCTTTGTGATTGAGTTGCTGCGTGGTCGAGCGCTGGAGTGGGCTTCAGCCGTTTGGGAACGACAGGATCCCTGCATGGCTTCATACCAGGGGTTCACGGCCGAGATGAGGAAGCTCTTCGACCATTCCGTCCGAGGGAGGGACGCAGCTAGGCGCCTGTTTCGCTTCGCCAAGGAACTCGCAGCGTGGCCGACTTGTGATCGAGTTCAAGACGTTGGCTGTGGAGAGTGGGTGGAATGAGGAGTCTCTGCAAGCGGCCTTTTACCAGGGTCTGTCGGAGCAGCTCAAGGATGAGTTGATCTCCTATCCGGAGCCTAGTGACCTGGACAGCTTGGTAGCCTTGTCTATTCGGTGGATAATCGAGTCCGAGAGCGAAGGAGGGAGAAGCAATGGGGTCCGTCCAATCGATCAGCTTCTCAGTTCCCAGTCGGGTCGGGTGGTGGACCAGAACACGTCGATCATTCTCCACCACAAAGGATTAGTGGAGAGGTTCTCTCTCGATTCTGAACCCATGCAAGTGGGGCGGCACGGGGGTTAACCAAGGAGGAGCGTCAACATAGACGTAAGACCAACTGTTGCCTCTACTGTGGTAGCTCGACATTACATCTCCACTTGTTCCCCGGCGGTCGTCAAACTGCCCGGCTCGCTAAAGTTGGGAGGACTTTTAGCGAGCCAGTTTCAACCTCTCAGTACCTCTGTCAGACCCCGTTTCCCGGCTACCCTTGTGAACAGGAATCAGAGCTTAGCGATTAACGCTTTTGTCGATTCAGGTGCCGATGGAAGCTTTCTTGATGCCGAGTTGGTGGAACAGCTGGGGCTTTCAAGGAGCAATTGCCGGAAGCCATTGAAGCGACCACTCTGAACGGCAGTAGTCTGGCACGTATCACGATGAGGACTGAACCGGTTAAGATGCTGTTGTCGGGAATCATTCGGAGATGATTTCATTCTTCATTCTGCCCGTCTTCCCATGTTCCTCTGGTCCTTGGATACCCCTGGCTGAAGGAACACAATCCCACGTTCGATTGGGTGACGGGCAAGGTAACGAGTTGGAGCCTTGATTGTCATGCTAACTGTCTCAAGACTGCCTGTCCCCATTCGGTTCCCAGTCAGGTGGTTGAGGCTAAACCCCAGATTTGTCCCTGGTTCCCGAGACATATCACGATTTGGGGAAGTGTTCAGTAAGCAGAAGGCTCTGTCACTCCCTCCCCACCGACCATATGATTGTGCCATCAACCTGTTCCCTGGAGCTGTCTACCCCAAGGGAAGGTTATACAGTATCTCCCGACCTGAACGTGAGGCTTTGGAGACCTACATCAAGGAGTCCCTGGCGGCTGGTCTCGTTCGTAAGAAGGATGGCTCTCTTCGACCGTGTATTGATTATCGGGGGTTGAATGACATCACGGTCAAGAACAAGTATCCCCTGCCCTTGATGAGTTCTGCCTTCGACTCCCTTACAGGGTGCTACGGTGTTCACCAAGCTAGACCTACGCAATGCGATCACATGGTCCGGATCAGAGAGGGAGACGAGTGGTTGACGGGTTTCAATACACCGATGGGCTTCGAGTATCAGGTGATGCCGTTTGACTGACCAATGCTCCAGCGGTATTCCAGAGTATGGTGAACGGCGTCTGAGAGATATGATCGGTCTCTTTGTGTTTGTTTATCTGGATGACATTCTGATCTTCTCGAAGGAACCTTCCGACCACGTCCAGCATGTCCGGCAGGTTCTGCAGCGATTGTTGGAGAATCGCCTGTTCGTGAAGGCCGAGAAGTGCGAGTTTCACGCCCACACAACATCCTTTCTCGGGTACATCATCTCCAGGGGGAGAGATTAGGATGGACCAGGAGAAGGTTGGAGCGGTTCTGGAATGGGCCCAGCCCGGTCACGAGATTGCAGCTCCAGAGATTTTTGGGGTTTGCGAATTTCTACCGCAGATTCATCCGGGATTACAGCCGTGTGGCCGCCTCCCGTTAACTGCCTTGACTTCCAGTATCAGGAGCTTCAAGTGGAATCCGGAGGCGGATCGAGCGTTTCTGGATTTGAAGAGGCGATTCACCAACGCACCGATTCTCTCTCAACCGGACACGGCCCGTCAGTTCGTCGTTGAAGTGGACGCGTCTGATGTGGGAGTTGGCGCCATCCTGTCGCAGCGATGCTCCACGGACAGTAAACTCCATCCCTGCGCCTACTACTCTCGTCGCCTTGCCTGCGGAGAGGAATTACGATGTGGGTAACCGGGAGCTTCGCGGTGAAACTTGCCTTGGAGGAGTGGCGCCACTGGTTGGAGGGCGGAGCAAACCGTTTATTGTCTGACTGACCACAAGAATCTTGCTTACGTGCAATCGGCTAGACGTCTCAACTCCCGCCAGGCCAGGTGGTCGTTGTTTTTCGGACGATTCAATTTTTTCCCTGACGTTCCGACCTGGATCTAAGAACGGCAAGGCGGACGCCTTGTCTCGGATGTTCTCCAAGACGGAGGAGAGTGGGTCCAAGACCGAGACAATTCTCCCCCGAACTGCGTCGTGGGAGCTGTTAGGTGGAAGATTGAGAGGAGGTGATGGCGGCCCTTCGGACGCAGCCCGGTCCCGGTAACGTCCACCCGGTCGGTTGTTTGTGCCTGAGTCGGTTCGTCCTGCGGTCCTCAAATGGTCCCACGCCAGCAAGATGGCTTGTCACCCTGGCGTGGCTCGGACGATGGCGTTTCTTCGCAGACGTTTTTGGTGGCCTGCCGTGGCCGAGGATACTGGGGTTATGTTGCCTTCCTGTCCAGTGTGTGCGCAGAATAAGAGTACCAATCGGCCCAGCTCTGGACTACTTCACCCCCTTCCTATTCCCCGGCGACCATGGTCGCATCGGCCCTGGACTTTGTCACTGGGTTGCCCGCTTCTGAGGGGAACACGGTCGCGTTCTGACTATCGTGGACAGATTCAGCAAGTTCGCCCACTTTGTGCCAATTGCCAAGCTTCCCTCTGCCTCGGAGACGTCCGAGATCCTGGTTAGGGAGGTTTTCAGGGTCCACGGTTTGCCCAGTGATATCGTTTCCGACCGTGGCCCTCAGTTTACCTCTGCTGTCTGGAAGTCCTTCTGTTTGGCCATTGGAGCTACAGTCAGTCTCACATCTGGGTTTCACCCCCAATCTAATGGTCAGGCGGAGAGAGCCAACCAGAAGATGGAATCCACGCTACGCTGCCTGGCCTCTTCCAACCCCACCTCCGGGTCTCTCAGTTGCCTTGGGTTGAGTATGCCCACAATACTCTCCCCTACATCTGCCACTGGGATGTCTCCTTTCCAGTGCCTGTGTGGATGGCTACCAACCTCCTTGTTCCCCTCTCAGGAGAGGGAGTCTCAGTGCCTTCTGTTCAGGCCCATATTCGTCGTTGCCACCGGACCTGGCATCGGGCCAGAAAGGCACTCCTTAGAGTTTCGGACCGGTATCAGCTCCAGGCGAATCGTCGCCGATCCCCGCTCCACCTACACCATCGGAGATAGGGTCTGGTTGGCCACACGGGATCTTCCTTACGGACTGAGTCTAGGAAGTTGTTACCGAAGTTCATTGGTCCGTTTGTGGTGGAGAAGGTGATCAATCCGGTGGCAGTTCGACTCAAACTCCCGAGGACGCTCAGAGTCCATCCCACCTTTCATGTCTCCTGCCTCAAGCCTGTTTTCCTCAGTCCTCTGTTGCCTCCTCCGCCTCCTCCTCCTCCTCCTCGGATGATCGGAGGTGGTCCGCCTACACGGTGCGACGCATCATGGATTCCAGACGGCGGGGCCGGGGTTTCCAGTATCTCGTGGACTGGGAGGGTATGGTCCTGAAGAGAGGAGTTGGATTCCGCGGCGACAGATCCTAGATGCTGACCTCATCAGTGACTTCTACCGCCTCCATCCTGGCGCTCCGGGAGTCCGCCCGGTGGCGTTTCGGAGGGTACTGTAACGATCCCGGCAGTCTGAGTCGGGTCCTGTCTGTGGTCTAGTTGTTCTGCTCGTGATCTCCAGTTTCCCGAGGGTGCTGGAACGCTCCGGGAGCTCTCTTGATTTCGCACCTGCATCCCATCAGCAATCTGCACACCTGGTCCTGATCATCACCCTTCTTAGGCTCTGGTCTAACATCCATTCCCTGCCGGATGTTAGCCATTAACAGTATGTTTTGTCAGCGTATCTAGCCTCTTAGTACTAGCGTTAGTTTTGTTGTTTTGCACCTTGCTTGACCTGCCTTGTACTTACCTCAGTTTTTTTCTGTCTACAGTCATTCTCCCGGAACCTTCACCCAACCCCTGCCATGCCATCGTTTAATCTGCCACTTCACCTCCACCTACTCATCTCCGCCACCCGCTCCGTCTCCTGGATTATTCTGCACCTTTTGAATCTGTAATAAACCCTCACCTTCGTTCAACTCTCCTTGTCCTGGTCTGCTTCTGGGTTCTGTCTTAGGGAACCGTGACAGTGACAAGGTAGGGAGGTATACAGAAGATAGCCCTATTTGGTAAAAGTCCAAGTCCATATTATGGCAAGAACAGCTCAAACAAGCAAAGAGAAACGACAGTCCATCATTACTTTGAAGGTCAGTCAATATGGAACATTTCAAGAACTTTGAAGGTTTCTTCAAGTGCAGTCGCAAAAACCATCTAGCGCTATGATGGAACTGACTCTCATGAGGACCGCCACAGGAATGGAAGACCCAGAGTTAACTCTGCTGCAGAGGATAAGTTCATTAGAGTTACCAGCCTCAGAAATTGCAGCCCAAATAAATGCTTCACAGAGTTCAAGTAACAGACACATCTCAACATCAACTGTTCAGAGGAGACTGTGTGAATCAGGCCTTCATGGTCGAATTGCTGCAAAGAAACTACTACTAAAGGACACCAATAATAAGAAGAGACTTACTTGGGCCAAGAAACATGAGCAATGGACATTAGACCAGTGGAAATGTGTCCTTTGGTCTGGAGTCCAAATTGGAGATTGTTGTCTTTGTGAGACACGGTGTGGGTGAACGGATGATCTCCGCATGTGTAGTTCCCACCGTAAAGCGTGGGTAAAGCTTTGCTGGTGACGCTATCTGTGATTTATTTAGAATTCAAGGCACACTTAACCAGCATGGCTACCACAGCATTCTGCAGCGATACACCATCAAATCAAATCAAATGTTTATTTGTCACATGCACAACAGGTGTAGACCTTAGAGTGAAATACTTACTTACAAGCCCTTAACCAACAATGCAGTTTTAAGAAAGAATACCCCCAAAAATAAACAAAAACATTAAGTTACAAATAATTAAAGACTATGTTCAGGAGTCTTATGGCTTTTATGTTTAGAAGCCTCTTGGACCTAGACTTGGCGCTCCGGTACCGCTTGCCATGCGGTAGCAGAGAGAACAGTCTATGACTAAGGTGGCTGGAGTCTTTGACAATTTTTAGGGCCTTCCTCTGACACCGCCATCCCATCTGGTTTGGGCTTAGTGGGACTATCATTTGTTTTTCAACAGGACAATGACCCAACACACCTCCAGGCTGTGTAAGGGCTATTTTACCAAGAAGGAGAGTGATAGAATGCTGCATCAGATGACCTAGCCTCCACAATCCCCCGACCTCAACCAAATTGAGATGGTTTGGGATGAGTCAGACCGCAGAGTGAAGGAAAAGCAGCCAACAAGTGCTCAGCATATTTGGGAACTCCTTCAAGACTGTTGGAAAAGCATTCCAGGTGAAGCTGGTTGAGAGAATGCCAAGAGTGGGTGGCTATTTGAAGAATCTCAAATATAAAATCTATTTTGATTTGTTTAACACTTCTTTGGTTACTACATGATTCCATATGTGTTATTTCATAGTTTTGATGTCTTCACTATTATTCTACAATGTAGAAAACAGTAAAACATAAAGAAAAGAAAAACCCTTGAATGAGTAGGTGTTCTAAAACTTTTGACCGGTAGTGTATATCATTATCATTATCAAGCTTGAGTCAACAAGGGACCTGAGAGAGTCAAACCTGTTACCTAACAGAAGTGATTCAGTGAGTCATTCTCCATTAGGTCGTGATGAGTGTGTGCAGAGAGACTGGAAGGAGAGATCTATCTGTGAGTCGCTGCAGGACAAAGTGATTCAACCAGCCAGCCAGTGGAGAGAGGTATAGTGGATGGAGAGTCTGGATAGCAGAGAGCTGGCTTTAGTCTTCTCATGTATTCTCAGCCCTCCAGACAGACAGACAGACATGAGGCCCCGAACAGAGACGGAATTTACAACCACCCACCCACACACACTCACAACAACAACAATACTTAAATAAATGAGAAACAGAAACACAAATACAGAGTCAAAACAGACAGTTGGAAAGATGAAAATGCATACCCAGTCTACAAACACAACAACATGTAAAACACAGCACAGACAGAACACACACATACTGTAGCAGTAGGATTAATCTGCATGTGCGAGACGGGCCTATAATCTCAGTTGTAATCAAAGGCCAGGCGGTTTGTGATAGGGGAGCTAAACCCCACTCCAATCTGAGGAGCTAGTGGCAGGGGAGGGAGGCAGGGCCAGGACAGATGAACAAATACTACACAGCCCTTCAGAGAGCCATTCCATTCCAGACCAGTCCAAACCCACGTCTATGATAACCCCACAGCATCAGCACCTGCAGCAGCACGAGGCGAACCAAGGTAACCAAACAAAAGCCGTAGAAAATCCCAGCAACAGCTCTCTTGCTGTTGCCACACCGCAACATCTCAGTAAGACAAATCAACAACAGTGTGTCTATCACAACTCCATAGCATCAGCAACTGCTCCAACCAATGGTGAACCAAACATAGGGCATCTAAAACACCCTGTTGTAGTCACCACACGTCAAATCAAATCAAATTTTATTTGTCACATACACGTGTTTAGCAGATGTTATTGCGGGTGTAGCGAAATGCTTGTGCTTCTAGCTCCGACAGTGCAGTAATATAAAACAAGTAATATCTAACAATTTCACAACATATACCCAATAGGAATGGAATTAAGAATATATACATATATGGACGAGCAATGACAGAGCGGCATGGACTAAGATACAGTAGAATATTATAGAATACAGTATATACATATGAGATGAGTAATGCAAGATATGTGAACATTATTAAAGTGACTAGTGTTCCATTTCTTAAAGTGGCCAGTGATTTCAATAGGCAGCAGCAGCCTCTAATGTGCTAGTGATGCTATTTAACAGTCTGATGGCCTTGAGATAGAAGCTGTTTTTCATTCTCTCGGTCCCAGCTTTGATGCACCTGTACTGACCTCGCCTTCTGGATGATAGCGGGGTGAACAGGCAGTGGCTCGGGTGGTTGATGTCCTTGATTATCTTTTTGGCCTTCCTGTGACATCGGGTGCTGTAGGTGTCCTGGAGGGCAGGTAGTTTGCCCCCGGTAATGCGTTTGGAAGACCACACCACCCTCTGGAGAGCCCTGCGGTTGCGGCGGTGCAGTTGCCATACCAGGCGGTGATACAGCCCGACAGGATGCTCTCAATTGTGCATCTGTAAAAGTTTGTGAGGGTTTTAGGTGCCAAGCCAAATTTCTTCAGCCTCCTGAGGTTTAAGAGGTTCTGTTGCGCCTTCTTCACCACACTGTCTGAGTGGGTGGACCATTTCAGTTTGTCAGTGATGTGTACACCAAGGAACTTGTAGCTTTCCACCTTCTCCACTGCGGTCCACGATCATCTCCTGTAGCTCAGTTGGTAGAGCATGGCGCTTGCAACGCCAGGGTTGTGGGTTTGATTCCCATGGGGGGCCAGTATGAAAAATGTATGCACTCACTAACTGTAAGTCGCTCTGGATAAGAGCGTCTGCTAAATGACTAAAATGTAAATCTCCTTTGTTTTGTTGAGTGAGAGGTTATTTTCCTAGCACCACACTCCCAGAGCCCTCACCTCCTCCCTGAAGGCTGCCTGGTCATTGTTGGTTATCAAGCCTATTACTGGTGTGTCTTCTGCAAACTTGATGATTGAGTTGGAGGCGTGCTTGGCCACGCAGTCATGGGTGAACAGGGAGTACAGGAGGGGGCTGAGCACGCATCCTTGTGGGGCCCCAGTGTGCTGTCCCCAGTCCGCCTGGCCTTGCTGCTATTCCAGTTTAAACTGTTCTGCCTGCGGTTATGGAACCCCTACCTGTCCCAGACCTGCTGTTTTAAACTCTAATGATCGGCTATGAAAAGCCAACTGAGATTTATTCCTGATTATTATTTGACCATGCTTGTCACTTATGAACATTTTTGAACATCTTGGCATGGTTCTGTTATAATCTCCACCCGGCACAGCCAGAAGAGGACTGGCCACCCCTCATAGCCTGGTTCCTCTCTAGGTTTCTTCCTAGGTTTTGCCTTTCTAGGGAGTTTTTCCTAGCCACCGTGCTTCTACACCTGCATTACTAGCTGTTTGGGGTTTTAGGCTGGGTTTCTGTACAGCACTTCGAGATATTAGCTGATGTAAGAAGGGCTATATAAAATAAAATTGATTGATTGATTGAGGATCAGCGAAGTGGAGATGTTGTTTCCAACCTTCACCACCTGGGGGCGGCCCATCAGGAAGTCCAGGACCCAGTTGCACAGGGCGGGGTTCAGACCCAGGGCCTCGAGCTTAATGATGAGCTTGGAGGGTACTATGGTGTTGAATGCTGAGCTATAGTCAATGAACAGCATTCTTACATAGGTATTCCTCTTGTCCAGATGGGATAGGGCAGTGTGCAGTGTGATGGCGATTGCATCGTCTGTGGATCTATTGGGGCGGTAAGCAAATTGAAGTGAGTCTAGGGTGATAGGTAAGGTAGAGGAGATATGATCCTTGACTAGTCTCTCAAAGCACTTCATGATGACAGAGGTGAGTGCTACAGGGCAATAGTAATTTAGTTCAGTTACCTTTGCTTTCTTGGGTACAGGAACAATGGTGGTCATCTTGAAGCATGTGGGGACAGCAGACTGGGTTTATCTATCCATGGTTTCTGGTTAGGGTAGGTTTTAATAGTCACAGTGGGCACAACATCTTCTATACACTTCCTGATAAACTCAGTCACCATTTCAGTGTATTCGTCTAAATTATTTTCGCAAGCTACCCGGAACATATCCCAGTCCGCGTGATGAAAACAATCTTGAAGCGTGGATTCCGATTGGTCAGACAAGCGTTGAATAGTCCTTAGCACGGGTACTTCCGGTTTGAGTTTCTGCTTATAGGAAGGGAGGAGCAAAATGGAGTCGTGGTCAGATTTGCTGAAAGGAGGGCGGGGGGAGGGGGGCCTTATAACCATCCCGGAAGTTCGAGTACCAATGGTTGAGAATTTTAGCAGCCCGAGTACAACAGTCGATATGTTGATAGAACTTCGGCAGCCTAGTCCTCAAATTTGCTTTGTTAAAATCCCCGGCTACAATAAATGCAGCCTCAGGATATGTGCTTTCCAGTTTGCATAAAGTCCAGTGAAATTCTTTGAGGGCCGTCGTGGTATCGGCTTGAGGGGGGATATACACGGCTGTGACTATAACCCAAGACAATTATCTTGGGAGATACTACGGTCGGCATTTGATTGTGAGGTATTCTAGGTCGGGTGAACAAAAGGACTTGAGTTCCTGTATGTTACTACAATTACACCATGAGTTGTTAATCATGAAACACACACCTCCGCCCTTCTGCTTCCCGGAGAGATATTTATTTCTGTCTGCGCAATGAACTGAGAACCCATCTGGCTGGACCGATTTCGACAGAATATCCCTAGAGAGACATGTTTCCGTGAAACAAAGTATGTTACAGGCACTGATGTCTCTCTGGAAAGAAATCCTTGCCCTGAGCTCGTTGACTTTGTTATCCAAAGACTAAACATTAGCGAGTAATATACTTGGAAGCGGTGGGTGGTGTGCGCGCCTCCTAAATCGAACCAGCAGGCCGCTCCGAGTGCCTCTCCACCGCCGGCGATGTTATGGGTCAGCAGCTGAAATCAGTTAAATTGCCCTGGGGAGAGCAAACAAAGGATCTGCTTCGGGAAAGTCATATTCTTGGTCGTAATGCTAGTGAGTTACCGCCGCTCTGATATCCAATAGTTTTTCCCGGCTGTATGTAATGACACAAAACACTTTCTGAGCTAATAATGTTTTAAAAAATTAATGCAAAAATAAAATACCGAAAAGTTGCCTAAGAGCTAGTCGCGAGGCCGCCATCTTCGTCGACGCCAGAGATGGTTACTTTAATACGATGTCAGTGTGACAGATCAACAATGTGAGAGCTACTGTTCCTGATGAGGCTCCTCTAACCGTGGAGGTTCTGGGATTACACTGGATTATATGAGTTTTTATAAACTGTGGACTCAGGCTGATCGATACAAGATGGGGGACGTGTGTGTGTTTTCTGGGGCCCCCTACTGAGAGGTGGAATGGCTGTGATTACTGCGTTATTAGCAGCAGAGAAAACACAGCCTGCATCCCAGAGGACACCCACACACACAGGTATGGATTAGTGCACGTCACACCGTCTGACCAACGCCTGCCGCATCATTAGGTCATTCTTCACAGGTATGAGTCATTGGACTGGGGCTTGTTTTATTTTATTTTTTTATTTTGTAGCGTGCGTGGGTGTGTATCAGGGTGTGCAGTGTATATCACCTTTAAAGATGAAATCAAGGCTGTTTCTCTGTGAAACCGAGAGATTCTGCCTCAGGTTAAAAAGACGCCCACATCGTCACTAACCAACAGCCATTCTGTAGCTCAGCCAATGCAGCAGACAGACGTCACGCTGTCCAAAGGTGGCTCTTAGAGACGGATATCTTTTCAGACAGACTCTGCTCAAAGCAGGAAGTGGTATTTATTTTATTAATCCGCTCTTTGGGTCACGGAGGTCAAAGAGTGGCTTATTTGCTTCATTGTAATTGCCCTTTTTCTTCTTCTTCTTCTTCTTCTTCTTCTTCTTCTTCTTCTTCTTCTTCTTCTTCTTCTTCTTCTTCTTATTATTATTATTATTATTATTATTATTATTCCTAGATAATATATGGATAGAAATAACCTTGAGGAAGAGCTTGAGCTTTTAGGGAATAAAGACTCAAACCAACACTTGTTGAAAAGGTGAATTTAGGTGTACATGTAAATACAACAAGTCTCAGAAACAGTACAGTACTACTGAACACACAGGATGAGTGGGTGTGGGGGCTGTACAATGTACGGTTAGTACACCAAAATCCATATCATGAACACAAAACAGATATTAAGGATGATATGAATGTTCCTGTTGTAAGAGTTCTTCACATCCATACTTCCTAAATTATTACTCTTGTTCATTTTCCAAACGCTCCAAGTCTGAGGGGAGTAGTGTGTGTTTGTGTGGAGGTGAGGGTGAGGTGCTGGGGTGGGAGGTCGTGTAAAGGGGGAGAGGGGTGAGGAACCAGGGGTTGCGTTAGAGTTCAGAAATCTGTATTTTCTAAACGCAGACCATCGATAAACCTGCGCTTTAAACAATTTCACCTGCGTTTTATATTGAAAGTCAACAGTGTTTTTTTGCTTCAATACACTGATCAGGGGCGTGCGACTATAGTTTTCCTTCACAGAAAATACATTAGTGCAACACATTCGGCATAAAATAGCTTCATTTTCATCAGATGACAACAGAAGTGCAACGCTATTTGTCTAGCAGCCACACAAGTAAATGAGCTTACAATGAAAAAGCAAGGTATTTTTTTCAAAAAAGATGCATGGCCATCATATATCTAATGTTTATCATAGAAAGAATGCAGCAAGCTACATTTCCTAATGTTTTGCTAGAAGTTAATCTTGCATTTTACCAGAGAAAAATAGGCTACACTGAGAAAAGTACCAGAGAAAAGTAGCTACACATCAGACAGAGCACTGTCTGCTGATAGAAAGCCTGTCAGTTCGTCTGACGGTGGTCGGGAGAGGTTGTGTTTTCTCTAGCAGGAGGTAAGCTTGGCTTCTTATATGGTGTTGAGTAAAGCTTAAACCATGTATTTAGATTGTAGGTAGGTATTGTAGTTAGGTATTATAGGTAGTTTACTTAGGTAGTTATTGTAGGTTATTGTAGGTTATTGTAGGTAATTATTGTAGGTAAGTATTGTATTCGGCGGACTCGGCGAAGCACGAGGCTAGCTAACCCACTACTTGGACCAACAAAGCTAGCTAGCTAGCTGGGTAGCTACTGGTAACTTTTAGCAACTGTGGTTAGTTGTTTCCAATGTTATTTCACGCTTAAGAGTACCTGTGATTGAGCCAGCTAGCTGCCTACCATTCAGCTGTTTTTCTAACCTCATTATCCGAGGCATTAACGTTAGGTGGTTGGTAGCTGCTGTACTTAATTACAGCTACTGATTGCAGTCTGCCACCCAGACAGCTGGCGTCGGGTAAGTTTGGCTTATACATAGCTTGGGCTTTGTCGAGTAAGGCTTAAACTATGTATTTAGATTGTAGTTAGGTATTATAGGTAGGCATCGTGGGCTGTATATTATTAGGTATTATAGGTAGGCATCGTGGGCTGTTGTGGGTAGTTGTTGTATGTAGTTATTGTAGGTTACTTTTGTATTCGGCGGTGCCGGGTGTAGCACGAAGCTAGCTAGCTAACTCACCTCCTGGACTAGCTGCCGAGTAGCTATTAGCAACGGTAGCAACTAAATACAATATCCTTTTTAGCCAGCTACATTCGCTCGAGCGATGCCGTTTTCAAACAAAGTCAACACAGCAGCCATTGCTAGCTAGCCAACACTACCAGCTAGCTGTACTATGGTAGCTAAATACAATATCTTTGTGCTAGCTAGCCAACGTTTAATTATTGCTGCGTTATGAAAGAACTAGACACGGACACGAATTATCTGTTTAGTGTGTTAACACACTATTGGTAGTTTGTTGTAACCAAGTATTGGTGCTAAACTGTGTGTTATTGGATGCTAGCATGCTAGTTAGCTATGGCGTCATAGTTAGCTAGCTGAATAAAGTAAGTTGAGTCTATTCCTTGAAACATTGAACCGCTGTAGTTTACAACAATTCTAATTTCTAAAGTGGAAGTTGGGAGAGTTTTATTCGGGTGGTTCAGTGAAACAATTATAGTTTCTGAGGTGGAAGTTGGGAGAGTTATATTTTTTTTGGTGAGGGAGGCCCTGCTCTCTCCTTTCCCAGATGTTTAGTTCATTTCATTCCGATCTCCTCTGCATTATTGTAGCCATCTGCTACAGCCTGTCAACTATGCCTCTGCCTATCCCTGTTCTCTCCCTCTCCGCACAGGCTACACAACGCCTCACACCGCGTGGCTGCTGCCTCTCTCTAACCTGGTGGTCCCTGCACGCACCACACACCTGGAGTTCCAGGTCTCAGGCAGCCTCTGGAACTGCCGTTCTGCTGCCAACAAGGCTGACTTCATCCCAGCCTATGCTACCCTCCAGTCCCTCGACTTCCTGGCGCTGACGGAAACATGGATTACCACTGAAAACACTGCTACTCCTACTGCTCTCTCCTCGTCTGACCATGTGTTCTCGCATACCCCGAGAGCATCTGGTCAGAGGGGTGGTGGCACAGGAATCCTCATCTCTCCCAAGTGGTCATTCTCAATTTTTCCCCTAACCCATCTGTCTATCTCCTCATTTGAATTCCACGCTGTCACAGTCACTAGCCCATTTAAGCTTAATATCCTTGTCATCTATCGCCCTCCAGGTTCCCTTGGAGAGTTCATCAATGAGCTTGACGCCTTGATAAGTTCCTTTCCTGAGGATGGCTCACCCTTCACAGTTTTGGGGGATTTCAACCTCCCTACGTCTACATTTGACTCATTTCTCTCTGCCTCCTTCTTTCCACTCCTCTCCTCTTTTGACCTCACCCTCTCACCGTCCCCCCTACTCACAAGGCAGGCAATACGCTTGACTTCATCTTTACTAGATGTTGCTCTTCTACTAATCTCACTGCAACTCCCCCTCCATGTCTCCGACCACTAATTTGTATCCTTTTCTCTCTCGCTCTCCTCCACTACTCACTCTGCCCCTACACAGATGGTAACGCGCCGCCACAACCTTCGCTCTCTCTCTCCCACTACTCTCTCCTCTTCCATCCTATCATCTCTTCCCTCTGCTCAATCCTTCTCCCTCCAATCTCCTGATTCTGCCTCCTCAACCCTCCTCTCCTCCCTTTCTGCATCATTTGACTCCCTGTGTCCCCTATCCTCCCGGCCGGCTCGGTCCTCCCCTCCAGCTCCGTGGCTTGATGACTCATTGCGAGCTCACAGAACAGAGCTCCGGGCAGCTGAGCGGAAATGGAAGAAAAACTAAACTCCCTGCCGACCTGGCATCTTTTCACTCCCTCCTCTCTACATTTTCTTCATCTGTTTCTGCTGCTAAGGCCACTTTCTACCACTCTAAATTCCAAGCATCTGCCTCTAACCCTAGGAAGCTCTTTGCCACATTCTCCTCACTGCTGAATCCTCCCCCCCACCCCCCTCCTCCTCTCTGTGGATGACTTCGTCAACCACTTTGAAAAGAAGGTTGACGACATCCGATCCTCGTTTGTTAAGTCTAATGACACTGCTGGTCCTGCTCACACTGCCCTACCCTATGCTTTGACTTATTTCTCCCCTCTCTCCCCAGATAAAATCTTGCGACTAGTGACTGCAGGCCGCCCAACAACCTGCCCGCTTGACCCCATCCCCTCCTCTCTTCTCCAGACCATCTCCGGTGACCTTCTCCCCTACCTCACCTCGCTGATCAACTCATCCTTGACCGCTGGCTATGTCCCTTCCGTCTTCAAGAGAGCGAGAGTTGCACCCCTTCTCAAAAAACCAACACTCGATCCCACTGATGTCAACAACTACAGACCAGTATCCCTTCTTTCTTTTCTTTCCAAAACTATTGAGCGTGCCGTCTTTAGCCAACTCTCTTGCTATCTCTCTCAGAATGACCTTCTTGATCCAAACCAGTCAGGTTTCAGGACTGGTCATTCAACTGAGACTGCTCTTCTCTGTGTCACGGAGGCTCTCCGCACTGCTAAAGCTAACTCTCTCTCCTCTGCTCTTGTCGTTCTAGACCTGTCTGCTGCCTTTGATACTGTGAACCATCAGATCCTCCTCTCCACCCTCTCCGAGCTGGGCATCTCCGGCGCGGCTCACTCCTGGATTGCGTCCTACCTGACCGGTCGCTCCCTACCAAGTGGCGTGGCGAGAAGCTGTCTCCGCACCACGTGCTCTCACCACTGGTGTCCCCCAGGGCTCAGTTCTAGGCCCTCTCCTTTTCTCCCTATACACCAAGTCACTTGGCTCTGTCATATCCTCACATGGCCTCTCCTATCATTGCTACGCTGACGATACACAACTAATCTTCTCCTTTCCCCCTTCTGATAACCAGGTGGCGAATCGCATCTCTGCATGTCTGGCAGACATATCAGTATGGATGACGGATCACCACCTCAAGCTGAACCCTGGCAAGACGGAGCTGCTCTTCCTCCCGGGAAGGACTGCCCGTTCCATGATCTCGCCATCACGGTTGACAACTCCGTTGTGTCCTCCTCCCAGAGTGCGAAGAGCCTTGGCGTGACCCTGGACAACACCCTGTCGTTCTCCGCTAACATCAAGGCGGTGACCCGATCCTGCAGGTTCATGCTCTACAACATTCGGAGAGTACGACCCTGCCTTACACAGGAAGCGGCACAGGTCCTAATCCAGGCACTTGTCATCTCCCCGTCTGGATTACTGCAACTCGCTGTTGGCTGGGCTCCCTGCCTGTGCCATTAAACCCCTACAACTCATCCAGAATGCCGCAGCCCGTCTGGTGTTCAACCTTCCCAAGTTCTCTCACGTCACCCCCCTCCTCTGCACACTCCACTGGCTTCCAGTTGAAGCTCGCATCCGTTACAAGACCATGGTGCTTGCCTATGGAGCAGTGAGGGGAACGGCACCTCCGTACCTTCAGGCTCTGATCAGTCCCTACACCCAAACGAGGGCATTGCGTTCATCCACCTCTGGCCTGCTGGCTCCCCTTCCTCTGCGGAAGCATAGTTCCCGCTCAGCCCAGTCAAAACTGTTCGCTGCTCTGGCACCCCAATGGTGGAACAAGCTCCCTCACGACGCCAGGACAGCGGAGTCACTCACCACCTTCCGGAGACATTTGAAACCCCACCTCTTTAAGGAATACCTGGGATAGGATAAAGTAACCCCCCCCCAAAAAAAAAAAAAAAATTGTAAAGTGGTTATCCCACTGGCTATAGGGTGAATGCACCAATTTGTAAGTCGCTCTGGATAAGAGCGTCTGCTAAATGACGTAAATGTAAATGTAAATGTAAGTGCAACTGAAGCATAAAATTAGTCTGATGCCGAGCATCTGATGCCGAAGCGTTTTAGATCTGCGTTTACAAAACGCAGCTAGATATTTCTTACGCATTTTATCTTTTTTTCTACGTGAAAAACGCTGAATTCTGCGTTAATGGACCCTTGGCAACCATACGGGGATGCAGATGGACTGCTCCCTTGGAGTTGTGAAGGGCCAGATGGATCCTCGCCAGCATTTTAAAGAAACTTCCTCACACACTCTCACCCCAACGTAACTCAGATTTTTACCCTAGAGTTTTTCCCAAATATACACACAAATAAACACCCACACACACACAGCTGCTGCTCTTATGGAAAGATTCACATGCATGGTCACAGACTAATCTAATGCACATATGGTCAAATTGTATTCTAGTGCAAGGTCATGCTCTCAGAAATGCATTTCATCTCATCTCATTCTCCCAAAAATGTTTTGGGTATGTGTGTGTGTGTGTGTGTGTGTGTGTGTGTGTGTGTGTGTGTGTGTGTGTGTGTGTGTGTGTGTGCATTTGAATCTTGGCATAAGACCAGCTGTGTGTATATTTGTTAGGAATCGCTATAGGCTGTTTTCATCAAATGAATAAGTTCTGGTATCTTACATTTTCATCTCCTCTATCCCTGCCCCTATTTTCTAACATTGTTGACATGTGTTTATTTCTGAATGCTGCAGTGTAATGCTTTTCACGCTCTTCATATTTATTCTGCACCTTTCTCTCTAGGATATTCACTTCATTTGCTGTGTTTTATTCCGAATTGTATTGTGTGACTTGGGTTTGAGAAAATGTCCTTGCGTTTGAGAAAGGCATAAAACGCATTATTTATAGCCGTATTATTATCGTCCAAAGTCATAACTCCGCAAGATGACAAACTTGCCACTTTACACACCTACATGAAAAGTGCAGCCACGGCCATCTACAAAGGCTGAAGAGCACAGAGAAAGAGTGTGCTGTCTGTGGAGATCACAGTACAATAGGACATGCGCTCCATACACTGACTGAGGTAAACCACTCTCAGGTTTAGATAAAAGTCTCGCTGAAAAGGGCTCTGAATGATTCACTGTAGTTCAAAAATGCATAAACATAAGTATAGCCTTTATATATATATCTGTTCTCCTCATCCTCTGTCTCTCTAAGAGCCATGTTATCAACCAAACACTTTGTGTGACCAATGGACTCTCTGAGTTTGACTGTAATCAACCAATCACAGACATTAATCTTTGGTCAGAATACACAATCGTGTTCTTACATACACACCTAGACATGAATATGCATGCAGGCAGTCTTTTATATGGAACCTGTGATAGAATGAGTTTAGACAGGGTCCCCACCCTTCCTGTTGAGTAGTGATGGGGCCTCAAAACAACCAGGCTATTTAGTGCTCCTATTGGGAGGGGAAGGGGGGTCTGCCTGCCTACCTGGCCTCAAACACTGACCCTCTGTTCAGCTCACGAGCACAACGACCTGCCAACAGCCATGGAAAATAGACAGGCCACTGTGTGTGTGTTTGCGCAGGCAGGTGTGTGTACGTGCGTGTCTAACACTAGGCCCAGTGTGTGTGTGTGAGGGTCATTATGGAGGTGTGAGAGGGTATGTGTGTACGTGTGTGAGGATCACGGCTCTGAGGTAGTGAGATAAGGGTCTGTCACTCTGTGTTAATTAGATAATGATCACGTAATGAGGAATCAAAACCCCTGGGCCAGGATCAAAATACAGGATCAGACAAAGCTCCACCACAGGTTCAATCTGCTGTTCAATGGGAGCTTACCCTCTGACTGTCTCCCTTCTCTGACTCAGAGGGTACCTCTAGGCTCCCTTCTATTGGCCTGTTCACTTCCTGGTAGAGCTTGGTGGGTAGGAGGAAGTACAGAAGGGATCAGGAGTGGACAGTGGGTAGGGAGAGTGACTGGGGACAGAGAGGTTAATGTGTTAGTAGCAGTAACACTCTATACCCTCTGCCCAGAGGGCACATACGAGTGAGGGCATAGTGGACAGCGCAAACCCTCCAGCACCCCACTGAAGAGCTAGGCAGTCTTCTGCTGAGTCGGTCCCAGCCGTGAGCACTGCCGGCCGGGCATGCCAATCAGCCAGGCGGAGGGTGGCTTTTCTCCAGGAAAGGCCTGCTTGCCCTGAGGCGGGCTTCATGCAGCTGTCAGAAACCCCCCGCCTACACACACACACCCGTCCTCTGCCACTAGTCGTACAGTACAGTGCGATCAGGGTGGCAGTGAGGGCTGGAGTGACCTCTCCATCTGTCTGAGTGAGGCGAGTGGAGAGCGGCCGGAGGGGGGATGTTCACGCCTGTTTATAGATATTTGCCCTTTTGAGTTCACCTGTCATCCAGCCTGGCTCAGGTCAGCTTCAAGCCTCCACTCCACTCCACTGGCTCTGCTCATCTGCAACAATGGCTCAGGAATGATGAGGGGTTTCACATTCCCCCTCCTCTAAATGCTATCGTTTTGCTTTGCACCTCCTGCTTCATGTAACAAGGCATCTGATTTGGATTATGTTTGATCACCAGGTAAATTATACTATGGCGGTGTCACTGAGGCCAGGACAGACAGACAGACAGAAAGACAGGACACTGACAGACCTCCTTCTGTTATCCAGCGTCCCCTGGCTAATTGGGATTTAACTGTGTATTTGTGCTGGCAGCAGAAGAAGCAGCCAGTGGGGACTGCACAAAACTTTTCACAGAATCACACTGAAGGTCGCTGTGATCGAACGTAGGCTGAAATGAAGGACATTAGACTGACAGGACGTTCTGAAACACACACACACACGCACACACAGAAAAAAGCAAGCTAAATGATGTGAGGACTCACGCTGTGTGTGTTGACCAATGTGCACACTCCCCCATCACTTTGGCCCAGCAGGCGATGACATGGAGAACATCATACAGGAATACACAACAGGAGGTCCCAGCACAATGGGGGAAAGAGAAGGACATCTGTGTGGAGAAGAGGTCTGCTCAAAATGTCAGACAGAGATCTCAGAGTGGTGTGGCACAACACCATGGGAGGGAGAGATGCTGGGGAAGATGCAGAGAGGGGATATGGCGAGACAGCGATAGAGCACTGTTTACGTTGATGAAAGACAGTATGGATGATGTGTCATAGCATGACTGGAGAAGGGTTGCCTATTCTGTAGGTTAAGCTGTTATGTTTATTCCCGTATAATTGAGTAATACACATTGAATACACCCTACAATTCATACTTAAATGTAAATATGGGAAAGTACTATTTCTAGAACAACAAAAGAAAGATAAATGTATACAAAGGTTGTTGAAAAAGAGAGAAAGAACAACAAGTAAGTAGAAGAGGTTTGTGAGAATTGTGAAGGGTTCAGGGCTTCTGTCAAAAATGCCATCCAACCCCTAAAATAACCCATCTAAAGCCAGGTAGTACAGAGAAAACACTAAACTCTTTAAAAAGAAAATCAATGCAGAAAAGAGCTACAGTACCTCCTGACTTCAAGACACCTGTACCTCCCACACAGCAGGAGTGTGTGTGTGTGTGTGTGTGTGTGTGTCAATCTTGCTATTTACAGTGAAAAACTGTAAACTGAATATAAAAAGAAAAGGTACAGTATCCCCCAAAATGAATTGATATTCATAAATAAAAAATACATATTCATACATAAAGATACATATTCATATATATATATATATATATAAATACATATTCATACAGATAAATACATATTCATACAAATAAATACCCACATACATACATACATACTGCACAGTGGTCTTGTCAGTGGGACCAACCAGCTACCAGCCCAGCTACCAGCCCAGTTGATTAAGTCCCAACATGACCCCTCATTGGGAGTGGAGGGGAAGGAAGCAGGGCGGTGTGATACACAGTGAGACACCAGCAGAGAGACCAGACCACTGCTAATGTAGCATCCACTTTATTGGCATAATGAGAGTGTCACTGTTCTGCACTGTAAACCACTCGCTGTGTCACAAACAATTTAGTCTTACCTCCATCAAGATGCGTATGGGGACTCTTTCTTTGTCTACAGATTCAGCCCTCACTCTCTTTCTCTCCCTCTCTCTTGCTCTCCCTCTCCCTTTCTCTCTCTGTCCATACATTATCATTTCCACCAGTCCAAATATACTTCTACCTTCTCTTTAAATTCCACACACTTTTCTCACATGGCCTGGACAGTTCTGTACATCTTTGTCTTTGCTCAGTACGTGAATAGTTTTTGTTGATTGTATATGGAGGAGCAATAGTGCGTAAACAGTCTCAAAAATAGCTTTTCCCCAAAAAATTGTGAGGAAGTGCAACGGCCCCACAATGGACTTGACCTAGAGAGTGAGAGTGAGAGTGAGAGTGAGAGAGAGAGAGAGAGAGAGAGAGAGAGAGAGAGAGAGAGAGAGAGAGAGAGAGAGAGAGAGAGAGAGAGAGAGAGAGAGAGAGAGAGAGAGAGAGAGAGAGCTTTCTGTCAAAATGGTCCTCTAATAAAATAGTAATGGTTGCTTTACTTCAGTGTAGCAGAGAGCACCGTGGCCATTCAGGCTGGAGCTGGGACTGGGACTGTGGTGTTGTACCTGCTGCCTGCTATAGCAGTAAAGAGACACTCTGGACCAGTAAGTGACAGTTTACGGCAGAGTCATCTCTGAGCACAAACAACATGGGCATATGTCACTTGGCACACCATTTCTTAAATGATCCCTGTCAACATACAGTACAAACAAAGCATGCCCCACAGCGTGTGTATATAAATAAACGGATGTTTTGCCAGATTAGACGTTATCGAACCACACCATACACATGAGAAAGAGCTTTGGAATTCGGTAGAGTTAAATAGCCTACAACAAATGCTGTTGGAGCATAAGTTTCATGGTTACAGTTTTCTATCGAGGGAATGCCTGCCTGCATCTGGCGGTTGAGGACCACAAGCACCGGCTCACTCCATGCCTTGCGGATACACCCAGCCCGGTTCCGAGACGGGATAGACGATGAACGGTCGAACAATATTATATTGTATTCAGTGTGATGAAGTATGAACAAATAAACCTATTCAGATCGCCATATGGGCAATTCAAACGATCAACGTGCGCTCAAATAATAGCCTAGCCTCAAAGCGCAACAGTGTATCAATAGATTATAACATTTGCTTTGTTAGTTACAGTCAATAAATTACCTCGAAGCTGTAATCATATAAAACTACTAAAGGTGTTTTGATTAACAGTCTAATAAAAATGAATATTACATGCATATAAAAAAATCTATGCTGCCCCATGACAACAAATTGCCATGTTCGTCCATTCATTGTAAATAAAATAGCTAGGCATATACATGCATCTGCCTCGTTAAAAATGTATAATTTGGCACTGTCAGGATAACTTTATAGCTAATCATTCCGTTATGAATGGAAAATAGGCTACTGTACACGCGCTACCAGTGGTCTAATAATTGTGCGTGATGAACTGTCACATGGGGGCCACAAACTTTGAATAGTAAACAGCACACATGTCAATATGTAAAAACAAAAGCTACACACTATATGTTGGATTTCAGCCTACCTGTACCGTTCCGTTTCAGATTGTCCCTGTGGTCATCCGTACCCAACATATTTCGAAACGATGTGTGACAAGACTGACTGTCAAAGCCGAAATCCCAGCTCGCGCGCCGGAGTCACTGGTGTCAGAGCGCGCAGCCACTCTACACACGAATGCGCATTCAAAGGGACTTCAACGCTATCACGGCCGCGCCTATACAATTTCATTTATGTTATTTATCACTTTGTCATCGATTATATTATCTTGAAAGACATGAAGGTCGAAATTCTATTCATTTACACAACATGACCAAAAGTATGTGGACACCTTCTCGTCGAACATCTCATTCAAAAATCATGGGCATTAAAATGGAGTTGGTCCCCCCTTTGCTGCTATAACAGCCTCATCTCTTCTGGGAAGGCTTTCCACTAGATGTTGGAACATTGCTGCAGGGACTTGCTTCCATTCAGCCACAAGAGCATTAGTGAGGTCGGGCACTGATGTTGGGCGATTAGTCCTGGCTCGCAGTCGGCGTTCCAATTCATCCCGAATGATGTTTGATAGAGTTGAGGTCAGAGCTCTGTGCAGGCCAGTCAAGTTCTTCCACACTGATCTCGACAAACCATTTCTGTATGGACCTCGCTTTGAGCACGGGGGCATTGTCATGCTGAAACAGGAAAGGGCCTTCCCCAAACTGTTGCCACAAATTTGGAAGCACAGAATCGTCTAGAATGTCATTGTATGCTGTAGCATTAAGATTTCCCTTCACTGGAAGTAAGGGGCCTGAACCATGAAAAACAGCCCCAGACCATTATTCCTCCTCCACCAGACTTTACAGTTGGCACTATGCTTTCGGGCAGGTAGCGTTCCCTTGGCATCTCGCCAAACCCAGATTCATCCATCGGATTGCTAGATGGTGAAGTGTGCATCATCACTCCAGAGAACGCGTTTCCACTGCTCCAGAGTCCAGTGGCCGCGAGCTTTACACCACTCCAGCCGACACTTGGGACTGAGCATGATGATCTTAGGCTTGTGTGCAGCTGCTCAG
Organism: Coregonus clupeaformis; assembly: GCF_020615455.1. NCBI lineage: Eukaryota > Metazoa > Chordata > Actinopteri > Salmoniformes > Salmonidae > Coregonus > Coregonus clupeaformis. Next base: position 88,793 of record NW_025534560.1, on the reverse strand, counting down.
CCATGGAAACCCATTTCATGAAGCTCCTGACGGACAGTTCTTGTGCTGACGTTGCTTCCAGAGGCAGTTTGGAACTCGGTAGTGAGTGTTGCAACCGAAGACAGATGATCTTTACGCGCTACGCGCTTCAGCACATGGTGGTTCCGTTCTGTGAACTTGTGTAGCCTACCACTTCACGGCTGAGCCGTTGTTGCTCCTAGACGTTTCCACTTAACAATAACAGCACTACAGTTGACATGGGCAGCTCAAGCAGGGCATAAATTGGACGAACTGACTTGTTGGAAAGGTGGCATCCTATGACGATGACACATTGAAAATCACTGAGTTCTTCAGTAAGGCCATTCTACTGTCAATGTTTGTCTATGGAGATTGCATGTCTGTGTGCTCGATTTTATACACCTGTCAGCAACGGGTCTGGCTGAAATAGTCCACTAATTTGAAGGGGTGTCCACATTATTTTGTATATATAGTGTATTTTAGTATATGTATTTTTAATTATCATTAATACAGTTTATTATAGTTTATTAGATTATAATAAATCACCTGTCATTATAATATGCTGAAATTAATGTAACGTGTTTTACTCTATAATTTTTCTTTTGAGGTCACTTAGAAACGTCCTTGTTTTTGAAAGAAAAGCTATTTTTTGTCCATTAAAATAACATCAAATTCATCAGAAATACAGTATAGACATTTTTTAATGTTGTAAATGGCTATTGTAGCTGGAAACGGCTGATTTATTATGGAATATCTACATAGGCGTACAGAGGCCCATCAGCAACCATCAGTCCTGTGTCCCAATGGCACATTGTGTTTGCTAATCCAGGTTTATCATTTTAAAAGGCTAATTGATCATTAGAAAACCCTTTTGCAATTATGTTAGCACAGCTGAAAACTGTTGTACTGATTAAAGAAGCAATAAAACTGGCCTTCTTGAGACTAGTTGTGTTTCTGGAGCATCAGCAATTGTGGGTTCGATTACAGGCTCAAATGGCCCGAAACAAATAACTTTCTTATGAAACTCGTCAGTCTATTCTTGTTCTGAGATATGAAGGCTATTCCATGCGAGAAATTGCCAAGAAACTGAAGATCTCGTACAACGCTGTGTACTACTCCCTTCACAGAACAGCGTAAACTGGCTCTAACCAGAATAGAAAGAGGAGTGGGAGGCCCCGGTGCACAACTGAGCAAGAGGACAAATACATTAGAGTGTCTAGTTTGAGAAATAGACACCTCACAGGTACTCAACTGGTAGCTTCATTAAATAGTACCCGGAAACACCAGTCTCAACATCAACAGTGAAGAGGCGACTCCAGGATGCTGACCTTCTAGTCAGAGTTGCAAAGGAAGAGTCCAGTGTCTGTGTTCTTTTGCCCATCTTTTATTTTTATTGGCCAGTCTGAGATATGGCTTTTTCTTTGCAACTCTGAAGGTCAGCATCCCGTTGAGACTGGTGTTTTGCGGGTACTATTTAATGAAGCTGCCAGTTGAGGACCTGTGAGGCGTCTGTTTCTCAAACTAGACACTCTAATGTATTTGTCCTCTTGCTCAGTTGTGCACCGGGGCCTCCCAATCCTCTTTCTATTCTGGTTAGAACCAGTTTGCTCTGTTCTGTGAAGGGAGTTGTACACAGCGATCTTCAGTTTCTTGGCAATTTTTCGCATGGAATAGCCTTCATTTCTCAGAACAAGAATAGACTGACGAGTTTCTGAAGAAAGTTATTTGTTTCTGGCCATTTTGAGCCTGTAATCGAACCCACAATTGCTGATGCTCCAGATACTCAACTAGTCTCAAGAAGGCCAGTTTTATTGCTTCTTTAATCAGCACAACAGTTTTCAGCTGTGCTAACATAATTGCAAAAGGGTTTTCTAATGATCAATTAGCCTTTTAAAATGATAAACTTGGATTAGCAAACACAACGTGCCATTGGAACACAGGACTGATGGTTGCTGATAATGGGCCTCTGTACGCTTAGTCCCGTGTAGCTCAGTTGGGAGAGCATGGCGCTTGCAACGCCAGGGTTGTGGGTTTGATTCCCACGGGGGACCAGTATGAAAAGATGTATGCACTCACTAACTGTAAGTCGCTCTGGATAAGAGCGTCTGCTAAATGACTAAAATGTAAATGTAGATATTCCATTAAAAAGTTTCCAGCTACAATAGCCATTTACAACATTAACAATGTCTACACTGTATTTCTGATCATTTTGATGGACAAAAAAATAGCTTTTCTTTCAAAAACAAGGACATTTCTAAGTGACCCCAAACTTTTGAATGGGAGTGTATGTGACTATGAAAATGAAACCACCAGGTTGTTTCAATTAGCGAACTGATAGGGTTATAAATCTATGGCCCCATCAGAAGTGTCAGAGCCTGGCAGAAATATATCTCTGTGAGATATCAACCATTGTCACGTTCGTTACTGGATAAAGCGGACCAAGGCGCAGCGTGGTAAGCGTACATTTTATTTAATTAACGTACTTAACACACACGAACAAAAACAACAAACCAAACGATACGTGAAGTCCTAGGTTAACACCAAAACAACCATACGGAACAAGATCCCACAATAAACATGTGCCAACAGGCTGCATAAGTATGGTCCCCAATCAGAGACAACGAGCTACAGCTGTCTCTGATTGGGAACCACCCTGGCCAACATAGAAATACACGAACTAGAACGAAAAACATAGAAAACTAAACAAGGAAAATCCACACCCTGGCTCAACATTTAATAGTCCCCAGAGCCAGGGCGTGACAACCATGTAGTATTCCTTCACTGAGTGAGGTCTATAAATTAAACATGAAATAGGAACCCTATCAGCATGGTGTCCTGTCAGCAACTGACATTCACTTCTAGGAAATATCTAATGTGATAGGCCCATATGTATATACCCTGTTGGGAGGTGTTCATGTTGGCAGATTTGGACAGTAATTCATATAGCGTTAGATAAGAACAACATCTAGTATCTGTTTATTGGCTCTGCTTTGTCCCGAGAAAGACAGGAGGAATGATTCATAACTCGGCTTTTGTCAGAAGTTCATGTACAAAGCTCTTCTGTAGGCTGTGTGTTTCGCATCTGTTTGATACAATAACGATTAATCAAAATAAGATTGCTTCAATACCGGTAAATTGTAATTTCAAGTATGTCTATTCAAATGCCAATAGGCTAATGGCAAAAAGCCAAGGACCATCTCCACCAGTGGTCTCCACTTGCCAAAGTCTGAGCGGAAGGCTTTCTTTCCCCAATGCAATGGCATGCCATTAACTCACACGTCCGTGAGAGGCTTGTCAGCCGGATGGTGATCGATGCACTTGGATAGGCCTACATACTTGGGAGCTCAATATGTCCTTCCCAATGCGAGTGCGCTGGCACGCACGTTCAAAGACCAGGCTCATATAAATAACCCCTGAGAATATTACTGCCAAGGAGGACGTAACACTACACCCTCACCCCGGCCCAGCCCAATGCCTGCCTCTCACCCACCGCTCCCCGCTGCAGCTCTGGCACCTCACACCAAATGGTATACCCACTATCGTTATGTAAAATCATAGTTAACATGATATACATTGGTGGGAAAAGTACCCAGTTGCCATACTTGAGTAAAAGTAAAGATACCTTAATAGAAAATTACTCAAGTAGGCTAGCAGTGAAAGTCACCCAGTAAAATACTACTTGAGTAAAAGTCGAAAGGTGTTTAGTTTTAAATATACTTAAGTATCAAAAGTAAAAGTATAAATCATTTAAAATTCGTAATATTAAGCAAACCAGACAGCACCATTTTCTTGTTTTTTTAATTTACAGATAGCCAGGAGCACACCAACACTCAGACATCATTTACAAACAAAGCATGCATGCTATGAGTCTACCAGATCAGAGGCAATAGGGTTGACCAGGGACATTCTCTTGATAAGTGTGTATTGACCCATTTTCCTGGCCTGCTAAGCATTCAAAATGTAAAGAGTACTTTTGGGTGTCAGAGAAAATGTATGGAGTAAAAAGCACATTCTTTTCTATAGGAATGTAGTGAAGTAAAAGTAAAAGTTGTCAAAATTATATAAATAGTAAAGTACAGTACAGATACCCCAAAAAACTACTTTACACTGCTGATGATATACTGTGACAAAAGAGAATTCACTGTTAAGCCTATCGGCCTCCAACCGTTGACATGTCTCTCTTTCTCTGACATTTACATTTTTCAGGTTCTTCAGAAGCTTGTATGGAGCCCTGCAATCAGAGCAGGATGAAAGCCAAGGAAAATACCTTAAAGGTACCCGAGTGGCTGCTCTTGCCAAAACACACGTCCTCTTCACCCTTCATCACCCATACTAAGTGGCTCTCAGAAGGCAGTAGTTGCTATACTGTACAGATATAGGGTTCAAACTTCAATCTTATTCTTATCAGAGGTTGAATCAATTTTCCCTGGCCTCATTCTCACAATATTGCATCTGTCTGTCCATTAGGACTACATTGAGAGTAATTAAGCAAGTCTAAATGAAGCTGACTGTGTTCAGTACTTTGTTCTCAAACAAAACAAATGATACTGTACAAACAGCATCGATTTTTCACAATGTAAGTTTTGGATTTCCATAATTCCCCCGCCACTTGCCCACACCCCATCCCTGATTAGGATTGACCTGGTTTCCACAGTAGCAATCTCCAAAACAGCACAGGGTCCATCCAGCATAACAATATTCTTTAAATTGAGCCTTTAAGGGACTGAAGAAAGGATAAAAAAAAGAGCAAAATGAACGGGGAAAAAACAATGGCACTTCAGGCAGTTGATTAACTCCAGTGTGAGTGCAGGGAAAATGGAATATGAAAATGTTATGTTAAACTGCTTGCTGGAGAGAAAGGGATCTCTCTCTCTCTCTCTCTCTCTCTCTCTCTCTCTCTCTCTCTCTCTCTCTCTCTCTCTCTCTCTCTCTCTCTCTCTCTCTCTCTCTCTCTCTCTCTCTCTCTCTCTCTCTCTCTCTCTCTCTCTCTCTCTCTCGTATTTTGAACTTCGAATGCTTTTATGCAGTTTGACATCTTTCTACAGAGGTTGTCCAACAACAAGTATAGTTGTTCAACAATAGTTTTTAAGAACGTACTGCCCATGCTTGATGAAATCAAGCCAGTGCTTCTAAAATAACTGCTTGTAGAAGATCCCCCATTCAAATACCCTTTGTTGACTCAGAAAAAGGTAACAGTCCTGTCCTGCCTTCCAGGTGAGGATGCCCCCCAAACTCAGTGAGATGACGACATCAGACCTATTGTTTTCTCTCCTCAGTAGAGGCCGGGACTGCACTACAGTACAGTAGTGGTGTTGTTTAGGTGAGAAGTTGTGCAGGCTAGGCAATAGTTGTAATTAGCAGTGTCCGGTGGGTCCACTATGCAGCTAATTACACCAGCTGCCAATGGAGCCACTAATGGCTGACCAGCCTGATCCGAGGACACACAGAGCAGGAGGCCAGTCACTGACCCAGTTAGAGGAAAAACACTACAAGCACAAACAACATTAAAGAGAGAGGAAAGCCTGCTCTCTCTAGCTCTCTTTCTCTCTCTTGCTATCACTCCCTCTCTCTCTCTCTCACCCCCATCGCTACTCATTTACTCCCTCTGTGTGTCTCATACCATCTTGTGTCTCTGTATCACTCTCAAGGCGCCCATTCTGGTTCAATCAATTTACACAGTTGCAACAGCGAACCAGCTCACAGTGACAGATTCATCTGCTACTGACAGGTACCTAATGTGAGATCAGTGTTGGAGATGGAGCAGGAGGCAATGTGGATGCCCTTGGTATATCTAACATGGAACACAACCACCTACATATCTCTCTCTTAAATACACACACAATCATTGTAAAAAAGGCCATGTCTGTGCATGTGACTTTCCCCACAGTCCCGTTAGGGTGATTTCTACCCTTCTCAGCTATCTATCACAGCTTCCTGGTTTCCACCAATCAGCATGCCCGAATGCACATTTGGACTCTGACCGCTCCTGCTCCAGGTCAGAGTGGCTATCATTTTCGACAGATGAAGACACAAGACGCAAGTTTGGTTGCCAATCAGTGTGTTTTAATCTAGAAGTGTTGTGCGTGCATCTACAATAACCATGAAGATCACTTCTAGTCTGTGTGAGTGTGCTAATGTGGGGTGGTGACCAAGAGCCAATAAAACTCTGGATATGAACTAGAGGTCTTCACGGATCCACCTGTACCCAAATACCCGAGACCCAATCTGTGATCTGAGTAGGTCCGGATCCAGAATTCTAAATAATGTCACAGGTCTGGGTCGGATCTGATCTGATATGGTTGTCACAGTCTTGGATATGTGTAATTTTAACTGACTTGTCCGGAAGGACCCATACAGATCCAAACATGATGCTACTGCTCTTTGCTTTTCACGAGAGTGGCGTGTGTAGCTTGTTGTTAGCCAATCATAAGTCATCAAAGCGGCAATAGGCTACAGTCATAGAGCCTCCGTGTGGGGCAAAGGTTAGGAGATATCTAATCAATGGAGGAAGATGGAATTAAAATGATGGAATTAAAAGTTAAAGGTGAAGGATAGGCTACAACGACCAAGAGCCAACAGCTAGGCTGCTACTTTATATTCTGAATGGAGTTGTTGTCGTTTGTAATTGTGTAGGACGAGAAAATGCATGCAGCCTCATTAGCCTAGCTAGCTAGCTTAACTAGCTTCTCCCGGTTTGATGCAGTCAAGACAGGTACTCCGTAATCATATTGGTGATAAATGACCTAGCTATGGCAGCTATTAGTCTACTATAGCGTGAGTCGGCTTGGTTGGTTGCTGTCTCTCGTCTCTCCCTCCCTCCTCCCTGTTCCCCGTGTCACTCGCTGACACTCACAGTAGCCTACACACACGGCCTCTGCTAGACAACGTCACCTCTCTACCTCCTTTCCCTCAAGCTTTATCAGCTCCGGTTAATAAAGTAGCTTAAAAATGGACTTTTCTGCTACTTCTCTCACTCGGATCGGGTCTGGATCCGACCAGGTCTATATGTAGCGGGTCTAGTTGTCCTCGGGCCCGTTCGCAACGGGTCTCTATATAATTTTTATTTATTTATGGATATCGGGTCTGGATGGGAAAGCCCCATCCATTTCGGAACGGGTCCAACTTTTTGCACCCGTGGACTCTAATATGAACACATCTGCCTTGTTCTTGCCGGACAGCCTGTAGCGAGTCAGAACCTTAACAATCAACATTAAGTTCTAGCGGGTGAGGGCATTCACAGCCGACCGCTCAGACCAGCTCCAGCAAGCCATTTTTTCAATCATACACATGATCACATAAAGACACAGAATTGGGCCTGGCTGGTCAAGTCAGTGCAGCTGAAGCTGGAACAAAGTCTTGTAACAGTCCCTCTCACAGAACACATCATCATCATCTGTACCCACACATGGCCTGACCTTGTCCTGGTAGTAGGCGATGGATGCATACACCTGACGTGTGTGAATCAAACACCTGACCTATACCTCAGGAGGACTGGACAGACTCGGTGCTTCAAGTCTGGCACCAACAGGCTCTTGAACTGCTTCTATCCCCAAGCAATAAGACTGATAATTAGCTAAGAAAATAGCTACACAGACTATCTTAGTTAACCTTGTATCTTTATTGACCTTTTATTTTTATTTTTACACTGTCTCTATGCACACTCACAGGGCCCTACACACTCACACACACACACTCACTCCATCATCTGCTAACTCACACATAACATGCACATACATTTATACTGACTCTACACACACGCACACCCACTCACATACAAGCTGCTGCTACTCTGTTTATCTTATATCCTGTTGCGTAGTCACCTTACCCCAATACATACAGTGAGGGAAAAAAGTATTTGATCCCCTGCTGATTTTGTATGTTTGCCCACTGACAAAGACATGATCAGTCTATAATTTTAATGGTAGGTTTATTTGAACAGTGAGAGACAGAATAACAACAAAAAAATCCAGAAAAAAAACGCATGTCAAAAATGTTATAAATTGATTTGCATTTTAATGAGGGAAATAAGTATTTGACCCCTCTGCAAAACATGACTTAGTACTTGGTGGCAAAACCCTTGTTGGCAATCACAGAGGTCAAACGTTTATTGTAGTTGGCCATCAGGTTTGCACACATCTCAGGAGGGATTTTGTTCCACTCCTCTTTGCAGATCTTCTCCAAGTCATTAAGGTTTCGAGGCTGACGTTTGGCAACTCGAACCTTCAGCTCCCTCCACAGATTTTCTATGGGATTAAGGTCTGGAAACTGGCTAGGCCACTCCAGGACCTTAATGTGCTTCTTCTTGAGCCACTCCTTTGTTGCCTTGGCCGTGTGTTTTGGGTCATTGTCATGCTGGAATACCCATCTGTAATATTCATATGTGTCACCATACTGAATTGTAATTGGATGCATCATACTGTGCAATGATTGGTTAAGACCACCCAGGTGGTGAGGTCATTCTAAGATGATCATGGCCAGAGACACATGGACATGCACGTTATAGCTAGTTAATAAAGAGGTACGTTTATAAATATCCTGTCGTCCTGCATTTTATTATTTTGTAGAAAGCGTACAAAACAAGACATGGTGTCAGAGTAAAAGGACTAAAAGATGGATTTTGCTGGAGTTCCTTCACCTCGAATGGATTGGGGGTCTACAAATCTACCCGATGCATGGCGTAAGTTCAAACAGCATGTGGAGCTGATGTTCACGGGTCCTCTGAAGGAAAGAGGAGAAGAGGAAAAGTGCAGCTACCTGCTCCTCTGGATCGGTGAAAAAGGGAGAGACATTTACAACACATGGACACTTACCGAGGCTGAATCAAAGGTACTGAAAACATACTACGATCGTTTTGAAGCATATGTTTTGCCAAAGACCAATACAATTTTCGCTAGGTACAAATTCCATGAGAAAGTACAAGGCGCTAGTGAATCGTTTGAACAGTTTGTCACTGAGCTGCGTCTGCTTGTGAAAGACTGTGATTATGCAAACAAGGATGAGATGGTCAGGGACCGTATTGTATTTGGAATACAATCACCGCGAGTGAGAGAGAAACTTTTGAATGTTGGATCAGAGTTAACGCTGGACAAAGCTATCGACATAGCCAGATCTCACGAGCTAGCACAGGTTCAGATGAAAACCATTTCAGGCGGCAGCATGAGCGCATCACGTGAACAAGCAGTGCACGCAGTCAGGCAGACATCAAAGCACACCTCCAGTGCCCAGAGAGCATGTTTCAGAACGGAGACAGACAGAACTCCAAAACAGAGCGACACAGACTCCAAACGCCCCAAAACATGTGGATATTGTGGATACAAAGTGCATGGCGAACAGGGGAATTGCCCAGCTAAAGGCAAACAGTGTACTAAATGTGGAAAATGGAATCACTTTGCAAAAGTGTGCAGAGTTTACCGTGGAAAAACAGTACATACAGTGAGTGAAGATGAAATGTCAATCAAAGAGTCAAATGCTGATGAACTGTTTATTGATTCAGTGACACAGAAAAGTCAGATATCAGAGACAGAGCAAGCCTTTGCTGACATTGAGATAGGAAGACAAGGCACAGAGCTAAAATTCAAACTAGACACTGGTGCACAAGTAAACATTATTCCTCTGAGTAAGTACAGAAGCTTGACATCTGAGTGTGAGCTACAGCCCACCACGCGCAGACTGACTGGTTATGGTGGTGAACAGCTCCCAGTAAAAGGCACATGCACTCTCAAATGCAAATACAAGGAAAGGGACATGATGTTGGACTTTTACGTTGTTGACACTCGAGCACCTGCAGTGCTAGGTCTTAAAGCATGTTTAGACATGGACCTTATCAAGCTAGTTTTATCAGTGACAGCACCAGTAGAGATAGAGAATGTCATGGAGGAGTTTGCTGATGTTTTTACAGGAATAGGACTATTCCCAGGAGAATGTACCATTCACCTTAACCCAGACGCAACCCCTGTGATCTACCCACCGAGAAGATTCCACTTGCTCTCCGCGCCCGTCTGAAGAAAGAGTTGGAGAGCATGGAGCAATCTGACATCGTCACCAAGGTTACAGAACCGACGGATTGGGTCAACGCGTTAGTGGTGGTGGAGAAACCACGGACAGGCAAGCTCAGAGTATGTCTCGACCCAAGAGACTTGAACAAGGCTATCAAACGCCCCCATTACCCCTTACCGACGCTAGATGGCATCACACACAAGCTAGCGGGCGCACGCTACTTCAGTGTCATGGACGCCAGATCAGGCTACTGGGCTATCAAGCTCACAGAAGAGTCATCTAAGCTCACAACGTTCAACACACCGTTTGGACGCTACAGGTTCCGTCGCCTGCCTTTTGGGATTATCTCAGCCCAAGACGAGTTTCAGCGAAAGATCGACGAGGGTGTACGAAGGCCTCGACCGAGTCGCGGCAATTGTGGACGACATCCTTGTCTATGGTCGAACCAAAGAGGAACACGACAGAAACCTCAGCGCGATGCTGCAAAGGTCCCGCGAGAGAGGAGTCCGGCTCAGCCCCGAGAAGAGCACAGTCGGGCGCTACAGAGGTCAGCTACTTCGGGCATCTTCTCACAGCGAATGGAATCAAGCCAGATCCGCAGAAGATCTCAGCCATAAAGGAAATGGAGCCACCAAAGAACCGCGCAGAGCTGGAAACAGTGCTTGGCATGGTCAACTACTTAGCCAAGTTCGCACCCAGCCTCTCCAATGCTAATGCACCCCTCGCGTCAGCTGCTAAAGCAGTCCAGTGAGTTCCTCTGGGACAACCAACACGACATCGCTTTCCAGAAAGTGAAAGACTTGATCACGAGAGAACCAGGACCAATCCTTGCCTACTACGACCCCAACAAAGAGCTCAGACTCCAGGTGGACGCGTCAAAGTATGGACTAGGGGCAGTGCTACTGCAAGAAGGAAAACCCATCGGCTACGCTTCCAAATCTCTCACAGACTGTGAAATCAACTACGCTCAAATCGAAAAGGAGCTGTACGCCATTCTGTTCGGATGTAAGCGTTTCCATCAGTATGTCTATGGACGACAAGTCATTGTGGAATCAGACCACAAGCCCCTCGGAGTCAATCATGAGGAAACCGTTAGCCGCAGCCCCGCCAAGGCTACAGAGAATGATCCTTCAACTACAAAAATACGACTTCACAATCACTCACCGTCCAGGCAAAGACATCCCTGTCGCAGACACACTCTCCAGGAAGTTTCTTACCTACAAGGACAGCAGCCTCAGTGAAGGCATGGACATGCAGGTGCACACTGTGTACAGCAACTTACCAGTTAGTGACACAAAACTGAAGGAGATCCGAGCAGAAACAGAAAAAGACACACAACTCACACAGCTGAGGAAAGTCATACAGTCAGGATGGCCTGAGGAGAGGAGAAAATGCCCTCAGAGCGTCTCAGAGTTCTGGAACCATCGTGACGAACTATCACAGATCAACGGAATCATTTTCAAAGGAGAGAAAATCATCATTCCTACCAGTCTCAGAGAAGAGATTTTGACAAAGATCCATGCTGGACACATGGGCATGGAAAAAGTGCAAACAGAGAGCACGGGACATTTTGTTTTGGCCCGGAATGTGCAAACAAATAGAGGACATGGTTGGTAAATGCCCCACGTGTCTTGAACGACGCCCTCGAACACCAAAGAGCCAATGTTACCTCACCGTATCCCAGACCGACCCTGGCAGGTCGTGGCAACCCGATCTGTTCACGTGGAACAACGAGGACTACATTATAACAGTGGACTACTACAGCAGATACTTTGAACTCGACAAGCTTCACAGCACCACATCTGCAGCTGTGATACACAAGCTGAAAGCAGCCTTTGCCAGGCATGGCATTGTAGAGACTTTAATATCTGACAATGGGCCCTGTTACAAATCAAATGAGTTTGAATCCTTCACAAAAGCATGGGAGTTCACACACGTCACCACAAGCCCACATTACCCTCAAAGTAATGGCCTTGCTGAAAAATCTGTGCAGATCGCTAAATCACTCATGGACAAAGCAAAAGCAGACAAGAGAGACCCCTACCTCAGTCTCCTTGAATACCGCAACACTCCAGTTGACAACTTCAAATCACCAGCCCAGCTGTTGATGAGCCGCAGACTTCGCTCAATCCTCCCCAGCACCAACCAGCAGCTGCAACCTGAGGGTCGTCAGCTACAAGGAAGTGCATGCAAAACGTGCACAGAGACAGCAACAGCAAAAAGCGATACTACGACAGGTCAGCCAGACCACTGCCACCACTGAACGACGGAGAGTCAGTTAGAATCCAGGAGCATGGCTACTGGAAGCCAGCAGTCGTCATCCAACCAGCAGACACTGAACGTTCATATCACGTTCGCACCGCAGAAGGAGCGGTGTACCGCCGCAATCGTCGTCACCTACTGAACACAAAAGAACAACACACTGACGAGATTAACTGTTCCCCTGAAAGAGAACGGGATGGACTAAACACAGACACAACACAACATACACCATACTTACCTGCAACACCACAAGAACTGTTGACTGACACAGAAGCATGCTCAGCTTCATATCACACAAGGTCAGGAAGAGAGGTCAAGTCTAGAGCTGTCCTAGACCTGTGAAATGTCAAAGGGTGTAGGCGGATCGCTGCCCTAAAAGAGTTTCCAGACTGTAAACTTGTTATTGAAAGTTAACTTGAAATGCTTTGGTATTGTATTTGTTTGATATGTTGAGATGTCATTGCTACAGTGAAAAGCTGAGTTGCTGAGAAATATTTGTTCTAAAAATAACAATATGCTGAATCATTGTTTGTCTGTTATGTTGATGCAGTTGGTGCAGTTTAAATGGTTACTTACCTCGAGTTCAAACTACAGAGCATATATTCAAAAGAAACGCTTTATTGTTCCACATATTTTTTCTTTTTTTTAAAAGAAGGGGGATGTAATATTCATATGTGTCACCATACTGAATTGTAATTGGATGCATCATACTGTGCAATGATTGGTTAAGACCACCCAGGTGGTGAGGTCATTCTAAGATGATCATGGCCAGAGACACATGGACATGCACGTTATAGCTAGTTAATAAAGAGGTACGTTTATAAATATCCTGTCGTCCTGCATTTTATTATTTTGTACAAAGCGTACAAAACAAGACACCATCCACGACCCATTTTCAATGCCCTGGCTGAGGGAAGGAGGTTCTCACCCAAGATTTGACGATACATGGCCCCGTCCATCGTCCCTTTGATGCGGTGAAGTTGTCCTGTCCCCTTAGCAGAAAAACACCCCCAAAGCATAATGTTTCCACCTCCATGTTTGACGGTGGGGATGGTGTTCTTGGGGTCATAGGCAGCATTCCTCCTCCTCCAAACACGACGAGTTGAGTTGATGCCAAAGAGCTCGATTTTGGTCTCATCTGACCACAACACTTTCAGCCAGTTCTCCTCTGAATCATTCAGATGTTCATTGGCAAACTTCAGACGGGCCTGTATATGTGCTTTCTTGAGCAGGGGGACCTTGCGGGCACTGCAGGATTTCAGTCCTTCACGGCGTAGTGTGTTACCAATTGTTTTCTTGGTGACTATGGTCCCAGCTGCCTTGAGATCATTGACAAGATCCTCCCGTGTAGTTCTGGGCTGATTCCTCACCGTTCTCATGATCATTGCAACTCCACGAGGTGAGATCTTGCATGGAGCCCCAGGCCGAGGGAGATTGACAGTTATTTTGTGTTTCTTCCATTTGAGAATAATCGCACCAACTGTTGTCACCTTCTCACCAAGCTGCTTTGCGATGGTCTTGTAGCCCATTTCAGCCTTGTGTAGGTCTACAATCTTGTCCCTGACATCCTTGGAGAGCTCTTTGGTCTTGGCCATGGTGGAGAGTTTAGAATCTGATTGATTGATTGCTTCTGTGGACAGGTGTCTTTTATACAGGTAACAAACTGAGATTAGGAGCACTCCCTTTAAGTGTGTGCTCCTAATCTCAGCTCGTTACCTGTATAAAAGACACCTGGGAGCCAGAAATCTTTCTGATTGAGAGGGGGTCAAATACTTATTTCCCTCATTAAAATGCAAATCAATTTATAACATTTTTGACATGCGTTTTTCTGGATTTTGTTGTTATTCTGTCTCTCACTGTTCAAATAAACCTTCCATTAAAATTATAGACTGATCATTTCTTTGTCAGTGGGCAAATGTACAAAATCAGTAGGGGATCAAATACTTTTTTTCCTCACTGTATCTACCTCCATCACTCCAGTATCCCTGCACATTGTAAATATGGTATTGGAAATGACCCTGTATATAATATGCTTACTTACTTACTTATTGTGTTCTTGATATTTCTTCTTATTTCTTGTGTTTTTTTTCTTCTAGTATTACATTGTTATTGGTTATTGCATTGTTGCATTTTGAGATTGCAAGAAAGGCATTTCACTGTACTTGTGCATGTGACATTAAAACTTGAACCTTGACTCAGCAGCTCTGCTACTCCTAGGCTCAGAACCTTGGTGCTAAACTGTGTAATAAAACATCATCCATTAGAAAGACTCACCATACCGTATCCTTCAGATTCCTAAGGTGACTGATCAAGAGATAGCCAAGCTGTGGCAACTAAAAGGGGAAGGAAGTGTGGTCCTAAACTAAAAGACTGAAGCTGTCCACTAACAACGACCGTATAGACTGTGATGTATTGCAGGCCATTAGTACCCTACCCAAATAGCTCAGAGCTGCAATCTCCCCGCAGACTCCATGTGACTTTCACAGCTACACGGTATCTGCGAACTAAATGGTACCCTATTTCCTTTGTAGTGCACTACTTTTGACAAGGGTCCATAGGGCTTTGCTTAAAAGTAGTGCACTATGTAGGTACCAGAGTGCCATTTGGGATGCAGCCTTCTCAGCCATGTGTCTGTCTGTCAGAGAGCCAGCTGGAGGTATGGTATGGTACAGTACAGAGCCTCTGTGCTCACAATGTTATACATTAACAGCTTTTTATTCCACCAGGAGAGAAACACTCACACATATTAACAAGCAGCAGAAATGCATCTGAAAACAAGCACTTGGGTTCAGAGCGGCACTACAGTCTATGAAGTGGCCTAGAGAACAGTCACCCCCTGGCATGTAAAGTGTCTGTGTGCAATCCTTTTGGTAATACTATCAAGAAATACCTCACTGTGGCTTTACAAAATGGCCTGATGAATAACATTATAGATTCTACAAAAAGTGAAATAATCTAGGTGATAATTATCAGTTTGATCTCATCCGCTTTAGAGAAAAACAAAACGGCGATAACATCTTTGGTGATGAAGCGTGGGATGGACAAACAAGTGTCCTCAAAACATGCAGATGTGTTTTATTATTCCACATTAAGCAAAACGTGTGTATGCTCTCTCAAGCCATTTGGATAAGGGCCTGTTTAAATGCAGGCTAAGTAACGTGGAGTGTTGTGCTCTAGAGGCTCAAGTTTTTAATTGCATATCTGAAGAAGTGCAAGCTATTGTTAATCACTCCCTGTTCACAGGCACTTTCCCCACTGCACTAAAAACTGCTATGGTGAAACCCCTTCTGAAGAAAAGTAATCTAGATTCATCAGCTCTTAGCAATTTTCCATTCTTAAGCAAAATTCAGGAGAAATTATTTTTTAAGTGCCAACTCTATTTTTGAAAAATTATAATCTGGTTTTCGTGCCCACCACAGCACAGAGACCTCATTAGTTAAAGTGGTAAATGATCTTAGAGCCAACACAGATGCCAAACAGCTCTCTGTCCTTGTACTCTTAGATTTAAGTGCTACATTCGACACTGTTGACCATGATGTCCTTCTGGACAGACTGGAGAGGTGGGTTGGCCTCTCCGGTCCAGTTCTAAATTGGTTTAGGACCTATTTAACCGGTCAATAGTTTTTTGTCACCCTTGGTGAACATAACTCAGAGAAAATACATATTACATGTGGTATTTCACAAGGTTCGATTTTGGGTCCGGTACTGTTCAGTTTATATATATTACCCCTTGGCACCATTATCAGAAAGCACAGCATTGTTTTCACTGCTATGCAAACAATAATATCAGGGCTCAGGCTAAGACCCAGATGCAGACACAGGAGGCGGATAGTATGAGTCTCAGAGTTTATTACAGTACAAAAGGCAGGCAATCGGTAGGTCAAGGCAGGCAAAGAGTCGTAATCCAAATCAGAGTCAGGCAGGTACAGAACGGCAGGCAGGATCAGGGTCAGGACAGGCAGAAAGGTCAGAACCCGGGAAGACTAGAAAAAGCAAAAACTAGAGCACTGGAAACACGGGAACACGCTGGTAGGACTTGACGGGACAAGACGAACTGGCAACAGACAAACAGAAAACGCAGGTATAAATACACATGAAGTAATGGGAGACACCTGTTGGGGGTTGGAGACAATCACAAGACAGGTGAAACAGATCAGGGTGTGACAGATACACAACTTTACATTTCTGTGTCACCAGAGGATTTTATCTCCATTAATACATTATTAGACTGTATTAGTGTTTTAATTACTTGGATGGCTCACAACTTCCTCAAGCTAAATCAAGACAAGACAGAGGTACTCATTGTTGAGCCAAAGCACAGAGAGAATCTAGCCGCACATTTTAATTCACGGGCAATAAAGATAAAACACCAGGTAAAAAACCTGGGTGTTATTTTAGATTCTGAACTAAATTTCGAATCACACATTAGGAACCAAAATAGCTTTTTACCACCTGAGGAACATTGCCAAGGTGCGGCCGTTTATCTCTCAGGCTGATACAGAGACTCATCCATGCTTTTATTACAAGCAGGCTTGACTACTGTAACGCTCTCCTGTCAGGTCTACCGAAGAAAGCCATTGGTCAACTGCAAAACATACAGAATGCTGCAGCACGGGTACTGACCAAGACTAAATGGAGAGCAGACAATACACAAGGTCTCTGCACTGGCTGCGTGTGAGTTTTAGAATGAATTGTAAGATTCTTCTATTGGTTTTTAAATCAATCCACGATTGTACACCGCAATACATGTCATACATGCTTTTAAGTTATGTACCCAGTAGGTCCCTCAGGTCCTCTGGCACTAGCCTTTTAACTATCCCAAAGCCTAGGACCAAGAGGCAGCCTGTCACGCCCTGGCTCTGGGGACTCTAGTATGTTGAGCCAGGGTGTGAGTTTTCATTTGTTTATGTTCTAGTTGTTGTAATTCTATGTTGGCCAGGGTGGCTCCCAATCAGAGACGGCTGTAGCTCGTTGTCTCTGATTGGGAGTCATACTTAGGTAGCCGTTAGGCATTCATTATTTGTGGTTTCTTGTTCTTATTTGGTTTGTGTTCAACCGTAGACATCACGTTATCGTCTGTTGTTTTGGTCGTGTGATCATTCGCTAAATAAATATGTTCACCTTCAACGCTGCGCATTGGTCCTCCTCCTTAGACGATCGTGACAGAAGAAACCACCAGAACTGGACCAAGCAGCCTAGTGAGGAGCAGAGTGGGTGGATTTGGGAACAGTGGAGGAAGAGCTTCGACTGGGTCAAGCCGAATGAGGAGCTGAATGGCGGAGATTGGAAGCAGAAGAGCGAGAGTTGGGCGAGAATTATAGAGGCCTGGCCCACGGGGAAGAGAGACTCCCAGAAATGTTTTAGGCGGGGGCTCACTACGTCGGGACAGCAGGGGGCCGCGATAGAGCGGCCCAGCGGGTTGCCAGAGGAGGCCGCCAGGTTACGGGGGCCACTGGTCGAAGAGGGGATGGAAGGTGGAGAGGCACGGCGAGAGGTACTGGGGTGTGTTACCAGTCCGGTCCGGCCCGTTCAGATCCCGGTGTAGGGCCAGTGGTGTGTGTCCCCAAAGTACGGTCCGGTCTGTTCTGCTCCCCGCACTCAAGTCAGTGGTGCGCTCCGTCAGCCCGGCTCGGCCCGTTCTGCTCCCCGCACCAAGTCAGTGGTGCGCTTCGTCGGCCCGGCTCGGCCCATTCCTGCTCCCCGCACCAAGTCAGTGGTGCGTTTGCGTCAGCCCTGTCCGGCCCGTTCCTGCTCTCCGCACCAAGTCTGTGGTGCGCGTCGCCAGCCAGTCCGGCCCATTCCTGCTCCCGCAGCAAGTCAGTGGTGCGTTTGCGTCAGCCCTGTCCGGGCCGTTCCTGCTCTCCGCGCACCAAGTCTGTGGTGCGCGTCGCCAGCCCAATCCGGCCCATTCCTGCTCCCCGCACCAAGTCTGTGGTGCGTTTCGTCAAGCCCTGTCCGGCCCGTTCCTGCTCTCCGCACCAAGTCTGTGGTGCGCGTCGCCAGCCCGGCCCATCCAAGCTCCCCGCACCAAGTCAGTGGTGTGCTTCGTCAGCCCGGTCCGGCCCGCTCCTGCTCCCCGCACCAAGTCAGTGGTGCGTTTTCGTCAGCCCGGCTCGGTCCGCTCCTGCTCCCCACACCAAGCCAGTGGTGTGCGTGCGTCAGTCCGGCCACGGCCGTGCCTGTTCCACTGGTGGCGGGTCCGGCACCGGTCAGGTGCTGCGTCACGCCGGAGCTAGAGCAATCCGCTCCACCAGTGTTCAGTTCAGCTCTGGTCAGCAGGGCCAGACCGGACCAGGGGAGACTTTGGGGGTTAGGGAAGGAGTGGGGGTCTGTCCGGAGCCGGATCCGCCGCAGGCGGAGTGCCCACCCGGTCCCTCCCCTGTTGTATTTGGTTGGCGCGGTCGGAGTCCGCGCCTTTAGGGGGGGGGTACTGTCACGCCCTGGCTCTGGGGACTTTAGTATGTTGTGCCAGGGTGTGAGTTTTCATTTGTTTTTGTTCTAGTTGTTGTAATTCTATGTTGGCCAGGGTGGCTCCCAATCAGAGACGGCTGTAGCTCGTTGTCTCTGATTGGGAGTCATACTTAGGTAGCCGTTAGGCATTCATTATTTGTGGTTTCTTGTTCTTATTTGGTTTGTGTTCAACCGTAGACATCACGTTATCTTCTGTTGTTTTGGTCGTGTGATCATTCGCTAAATAAATATGTTCACCTTCAACGCTGCGCATTGGTCCTCCTCCTTAGACGATCGTGACACAGCCTTTAGTTATTATGCCCCCAGCCTCTGAAATATCCTGCCAGAGAACCTGAGGGGGGCCGAAACTGTGGACATATTTAAAAGAGATCTTAAAACACATATTTTTAGCTTTGCTTTTCCTCAGGGTGCTTTTTAGTTGTTCAGTTTGTGTCATTCTTTAGTTTTTTATCTTATGTTTGTTGTGTAGTAAATATTTCCACTTTCATAAAAAATTAATAATAATAATAATCCCTGTAAAGCATGTTGTGTTGCATTCCATGTCTGAAATGTGCTGTATAAATAAAGCTTTATTTGACACAAGGGAGAGTGGCAAGGTGGCTCTGAAATGTTACACACCTTCTCCACTGCACTCTGTGGCACTGAGTGCCCGTAGAGTGGCACTCTGGAGGGGGACTATTTAATAGGGGTGAGTGGCCTAATCCTCCTCTGGATCATCACAGACACCTTGGTCGTCACATCCTACCTGCGAGCCAGGGACTGATGTTTAGTGTCTCAATGCATCTTTCCTGTTGATTTGAGCCACAAGTTTGAAGTACCTGACCTCTGAAGTTTCTTGAAGTCAAGTCACAGTGGTCAAAGTAGATATAGTTTCTACTGGAGATATCTGATGGTTCAGTTCTGCTTTGGACTAAGACATGGTGGGTGTTGAATTGGAGGCTTGTTCAGTTTCTTTCTTGTGGATTTCAAGGTGACAGATTTCAAGGTAACAGCTGAGGAGCATGAAAGAGACTGAGAAATGAGAACACTGGAAGAAATGTGAGACGGGTAACAAAATAAAACTTGAGTTACAATGGACTCAGAAATTGCCCTTAACTTAACCTGAAAAGTGTGCAAGCATTTGTTCAATGAAACATATTTCATACAGTGACTTATTATCTTTAGTTTAATTTCAATAGAGCACATATCATGCTCAAAGAGTGACTCATCTCAAGAGGGACTTGTTCATAATCTTTGGATAAAATCTCACTATAGAATTATGTAGAAACCCACCCTCTTCATTCAGAACATATAGAATTCTACTGTAAATAAGAACACATATGCACATAATGCATCACAAAAGTCACTGAATAAATTACTATTGATGGTGAATCTTCTTCACTGTCCTTTTCAGTATGCAAGCCCAGAGGTGCTCTCAGGTTACACACTATGGGGGAATAAAATGTGATTACATGTGACCATTGGACTCATTGTTAAATAATCCAGTGTTCCATGCAAAGTCAAGCGATGCAATAATCAAATGGATGGTTCTAGACCCAGCAAACCAAACCCACATTTTTCCACTAATCCTTTATTATTCAATTTGGTCCCCCCAAAAAAGCTGTAATCCCTCACTGTGATTGAAAACGAAGCCAAAGCTGCATGGCACAAATTATTTATTGACATAAATCAAATCATAAGTGATAGTTTGCTCTGAAATAACTGTGCAATCATACAAAGACAGAGACAAGAGAGTCCCTTCATTCTGTGCTACATTTGCCTGTCAAGTTTGAGGGAAAAAAGAAAAATGTTACTATTATAAAACAGTCTTTATTCATATGAAGTCTGTTGCCATTATCTTTACATGCAATCTGGCTCTCTCATTATGCATCATTGCATGATATTCAAGGTTGAATGGATTGAAATGGTAATTTAAGTAGTGCTTAATAATGGTATTTAAGTAGTGCACTGTACTGAGAGACTGGGTGAGGATTTTTGGGTACAACATGTTCATTGTTTGAACCTTTCACAGAAACCACAAGTAGGCTACTGCCCGAATCATGCTCTCAGTAACACAACAGTACCCTAATTCTGTCTCCCTCCATCCCTCACCATCTCTACCTCCACCTCTGTCTGCTTTAGTAGCCCACAGCTCCTACTTTACCACAGGAGGTTGGTGGCACCTTATTTGGGGAGGATGGGCTTGTGGTAATGGCTGGAGTGGAATAGGTGGAATGGTATCAAATACATCAAACACATGGTTTCCAGCCGTTGTTATGAGCCATCCTTCCCTCAGCAGCTTCCTGTGTACTGTATGTGAACATGCCTCGTCCCTTTACTTCTCTACGTCCATCTCCCTCTCCCTTGTCCCTCCCCCTCTCTTTCTCTCTCTCGCTATACCTCCCTCCCTCACCCTTTCCTGCGCTCTCGCTCCCTCCCTCACTCTCTTTTTCTTTAATCGCTCTGTTTTCTCCTGAAGGTTAGTCTTGCCTGCAGGGCTATGAAAATGTCAGAAAGGCCCACTCCATTTTGAGCTACGTAAATAGCTATTTCCCGCCAGAGCAAACCCACTTTCAGCTCTGACCCGACCGCCACTTCGCACAGCTCCACTTCCCACCTCCCGTTCCACTCTGCCACCAAGCCTGCTGCTGCTGGTGGGAAGAATGTACATGAAATATCTCTCTTTCACACTCCCTCCATTTTTATATACCTTCCAAGTCCCAATGCTTCTCTGTATTACATTTTCTCTCATATTTTCAAATATTATAAGAGAAGACCATGTACTCTCTTACCGCTTTGTAATTCTGATTTAGTACCTTTTTTTATTGCATTGAGACTGTTTCAAAACATAACATAACCTAACATAAAAAGAGAACTTATGAATATCTTTAGACTGAAACTTCAGGAAGAACTACAGTGAAAGAAAATGTTTAATTCACTTTGAAAGTGACTCAAACTTTTTCACACAATGGCCAATTCATATTGTAATTATGATTTATCAGCACAGGAGAAAATATAGGGAACCGCTGCTCATTGACAGACAGTGTCTGGGAGAGTGACAGTTAGTGAAAGGACACCTCTCTCCCCTTTTCAATATATGAGTTTCAAATTTGGGACATAAAAGCAAAGTCTTGAGTCCTAACACAACAGGGATGAATGCCCTTTTGAAGCTGTGTGTGTGTGTGGGTGCATGTGTGTTTCTCTGTGATGCCCCAGAGTGTAAAATGCTTTCTACGAAGAATGGTGGCATTGATGCAGGGGTGTAAGGGCTGTCACTGTCAGCTATGACAAGATAAGTGTTATAGAAAGATGTGTTATAGTGGAGATATAGGGGATCAATGTTATTCATAGAACTTTACCATCCCTGTGAATTTATCACAGCTATATTCAAGATGTTAAAAAGAATCCATGAAAGCTAGAATTAGAAGCACCTATTTACTCTCGTAGGCCTTGCTTAGCCTATATCCAGAGTATTATTCACCTTTTGATACTTCTTCTACCTCCGTCACCTAGCCAGGTCTCTCCAGTTCATCACACTAGACTGGTTTATTTCTGTGAGCTCTCTCTGTCCCAGAAAAACCTGACATGTCGCCGTTGCGCGTCACTATTGTCATCGTCCCCTAATCTTCCCTTTCAATTTTCTGGCTCCAGGTCCCCAAGACAATGAGAGGCGACATCAAAGACTGTAGGAAGACGCTGGTAGCTAACTGTCACACCAGAAAGAGACAATTCCAACTTCATGCTTGAGGTTGTGCAAAATATAATTTTACATTACATTTGCAGCACAGTTTCCTCCTTTGGTGTTCTGTTGTGGAGCAGACAAAGAGAGCTGTTCTGGAATCAGCCGCTAGCCAGCTGCCTGGGCTGGTGTTGTGTTGAATAGTGGAAAGCCTTTAGAGAGATTCAGGAGGAGGTGGCTCATCTCTCTCAGCAGGCACAGGTTTTAGTCTATAGTATAGACCAGATAGACACAGGTTTTACTCTATAGTACAGACCAGATAGACACAGGTTTTACTCTATAGTATAGACCAGATAGACACAGGTTTTACTCTATAGTACAGACCAGATAGACACAGGTTTTAGTCTATAGTATAGACCAGATAGACACAGGTTTTACTCTATAGGGTAGACCAGATAGACACAGGTTTTACTCTATAGTATAGACCAGATAGACACAGGTTTTACTCTATAGTATAGAACAGATACACAGGTTTTACTCTATAGTATAGACCAGATAGACACAGGTTTTACTCTATAGTATAGAACAGATACACAGGTTTTACTCTATAGTATAGAACAGATACACAGGTTTTACTCTATAGTATAGACCAGATAGACACATGTTTTACTCTATAGTATAGACCAGATAGACACAGGTTTAACTCTATTGAGGAGATAGCATAAGGAGTGCCTGGAGGAAGGAGACTAGGAAATGGAAAGAGGTGCCTCCTGGGAGATCTATTTTCTCAAGGGACATACACATTTATCACACACTGTCATATCCCAACCTGGCACCAACATGATCATACTCAAAGCATTCATGCACATACGTACCCAAAACATACACACACACACACACACGCACACACATGCACACATGCACACACGCAAGCACACAGAGTAAATCAGACAGATGTCCACAAAGACATGATATACAGTATGTTGTTTAAATTATATACCATTCCAAACAGAATACATGCAAACCACACTACATAAACACACAGAAAGCAAACATTACTGCTATGACTTGAATAGAAACAAATGATGACTTCCTGTCTTATTTTCACAATCTTTTTTCACTCCTTACTTTGCACATGTCCGATCTTTCTCTCTGCCTCTTTTCTGCCTCTCCTCCTGTAGTGTCTCATAAATGTCGTGCCCACCCACCTGTCCTCTCTCCTATGAGATGTAACACACAAAGGCCTAATTGAAAGCTAGATGGGAAATAACCCCCGGTACATTCAGGCTAATTTGCCTATTTTTTACTGGGTGATGTTCTTTTCTCGACAATACACAGCAGAGTCCACACTTTCCTTTCCCAATACTCCCGCTGTGATTCCAAATGACTTCTACAGCTTGATAGAATTAATTGGCTGACTTTGAGTAGGATGGGAATAGATAGACCATTAGCTATTGAAAAGGGAAAAGATTGACAAGTATGCTGTTCGCTTTTTTTCTTGGAAATAATTGAGAGGGAGGGTGAAAATAATTCTCTCTCTCGCCAGATGTTTGCTGTGCTCTCTCTCCCTTTGTTGTGAAGTGACTCACTCCTTTTCTCCGACACAGAACCTATCATTTTGACTTTTTATATGGATAGAACAGAGAGCAGCTGACTTACAGAGACACAAATAGATGGCGAGGGGTGTGGAGGGGCATGGAGAGAAGTATTCTTGGTCTGAGGCAGGACTTTAAGGAACAACTGTCCTCAACTATTTCTGTACTTTAACCGAGAAATATCTCATCAGCATATTTGTGCAATTACTCCAACACAAACAAGGGAGAGAACATGGTTCTATTTTAACCTCTAGTTTGAGGGCAATATCAATGTCCTGAGTGCTTTACAGTATCATGGGGTTTAGGAGAGACCAGAAGCAGCAGGAAGGGGCATGGGGAGATTTGGATGGCTGGCTACTATGCTGGGTGTGTGTCTGAGGCAGGCAGGCAGGTGAGGGCTGGTGGGCTGCTGGGGGTTGGTAGGTTGGTTGGGGCTGGGGGGCACTGCCATGGCATGGCAGAGCGATGGAGCTCTCTCTATAATTGGATCTGTCAAAACTCTACCCACGGTTAATGTGCAGCCACCGGCTGACGTGGCCGTCAACCAGACCTCAGGCTGATCGCCTGCCTGGCCCCCAGTAGGCAGCTCTCTCTGCGTGATTGATGGCTCTGTTTGTCTGTTGTTGTTTGTCTGAAGGACTCTGCATCATGGCCTCCTATCCAATTAAAGTGTACTTGGGGATTACAGTAGCCTGGTCTCTCCTCTTCTATCCAGTTAGGCTGGAGAAGGGGATCAATGTCACATTCTGTCAGAAAGCTCAGTCCAGAGAAGTGCCCCTCTCTCCATCCTATATCCCTCTGTCTCTCTCCATCCTAAAACTCTATGTGACTCTAATATCAATCTTTCCTTTCAACTCTAAAATCAAACATAAAAAGTACACAGCTGCCACTAACAACCATATCCGCAATCCTGTGTCACAATGCATATACAGTGGGGAAAGAAAGTATTTAGTCAGCCACCAATTGTGCAAGTTCTCCCACTTAAAAAGATGAGAGAGGCCTGTAATTTTCATCATAGGTACACGTCAACTATGACAGACAAATTGAGAAAGAACAATCCAGAAAATCACATTGTAGGATTTTTAATGAATTTATTAGCAAATTATGGTGGAAAATAAGTATTTGGTCACCTACAAACAAGCAAGATTTCTGGCTCTCACAGACCTGTAACTTCTTCTTTCAAGAGGCTCCTCTGTCCTCCACTCGTTACCTGTATTAATGGCACCTGTTTGAAACTTGTTATCAGTATAAAAGACACCTGTCCACAACCTCAAACAGTCACACTCCAAACTCCACTATGGCCAAGACCAAAGAGCTGTCAAAGGACACCAGAAACAAAATTGTAGACCTGCACCAGGCTGGGAAGACTGAATCTGCAATAGGTAAGCAGCTTGGTTTGAAGAAATCAACTGTGGGAGCAATTATTAGGAAATGGAAGACATGCAAGACCACTCCCTTGATCTGGGGCTCCACGCAAGATCTCACCCCGTGGGGTCAAAATGATCACAAGAACGGTGAGAAAAAATCCCAGAACCACACGGGGGGACCTAGTGAATGACCTGCAGAGAGCTGGGACCAAAGTAACAAAGCCTACCATCAGTAACACACTACGCCGCCAGGGACTCAAATCCTGCTGTGCCAGACGTGTCCCGCTGCTTAAGCCAGTACATGTCCAGGCCCGTCTGAAGTTTGCTAGAGTGCATTTGGATGTTCCAGAAGAGGATTGGGAGAATGTCATATGGTCAGATGAAACCAAAATAGAACGTTTTGGTAAAAACTCAACTAAAATCGTGTTTGGAGGACAAAGAACACCATACCTACTGTGAAGCATGGGGGTGGAAACATCATGCTTTGGGGCTGTTTTTTCTGCAAAGGGACCAGGTCGACTGATCCGTGTAAAAGGAAAGAATGAATGGGGCCATGTATCGTGAGATTTTGAGTGAAAACCTCCTTCCATCAGCAAGGGCATTGAAGATGAAACGTGGCTGGGTCTTTCAGCATGACAATGATCCCAAACACACCGCCCGGGCAATGAAGGAGTG
Source organism: Coregonus clupeaformis (assembly GCF_020615455.1). NCBI lineage: Eukaryota > Metazoa > Chordata > Actinopteri > Salmoniformes > Salmonidae > Coregonus > Coregonus clupeaformis. The sequence continues at coordinate 62,772 of NW_025534560.1, read as the reverse complement.
GCTTCGTAAGAAGCATTTCCAGGTCCTGGAATGGCCTAGCCAGTCTCCAGATCTCAACCCCATAGAAAATCTTTGGAGGGAGTTGAAAGTCTGTGTTGCTCAGCGACAGCCCCAAAACATCACTGCTCTAGAGGAGATCTGCATGGAGGAATGGGCCAAAATACCAGCAACAGTGTGTGAAAACCTTGTGAAGACTTACAGAAAACGTTTGACCTGTGTCATTGCCAACAAAGGGTATATAACAAAGTATTGAGAAACTTTTGTTATTGACCAAATACTTATTTTCCACCATAATTTGCAAATAAATTCATTAAAAATCCTACAATGTGATTTTCTGGATTTTTTTCCTCATTTTTGTCTGTCATAGCTGACGTGTACCTATGATGAAAATTACAGGCCTCTCTCATCTTTTTAAGTGGGAGAACTTGCACAATTGGTGGCTGACTAAATACTTTTTTTCCCCACTGTAATACAGCAGGGATCATCAATTAGATTCAGCCGCGGGCCGATTTTTTCTTGAGCTGATGGTCGGGGGGCCGGAACATAATCACAAATCATTTGTAGACTGCAAATTGACCCCAAGAATCCCAAACAGATATAATATTTGATTAAAACATGATCATTTCAAACCTTGCTTACATTTGTATACAATCACGTGTCTTTCTATTATGCATGGGAATACTTGGGAACAGATTTCCAAAATTAAAATCACTTGGAGCTGATTTCCTGGTGTTTTTAGAGTATTTTATGTCCAACAATGAACTGTATAAACTGTATACTGTATAAAAATGCCCAAGTTGCCCATTATTTTGGCTACCATGGCTAGAAGAAGAGATCTAAGTGACTTTGAATGAGGGGACTCAAATAGGGTTGCAAAGCTACCAGTAATTTACCGGAATCTTGATTAATTTAGGTAATTAACAGAAAATCTATGACAATATCTCATAACTTTGGTAATTTATACTTGAATAACTTTGAAAAAATGTATTCATATATACAGTGGGGGAAAAAAGTATTTAGTCAGCTACCAATTGTGCAAGTTCTCCCACTTAAAAAGATGAGAGAGGCCTGTCATTTTCATCATAGGTACACGTCAACTATGACAGACAAGTTGAGAATTTTTTTTCCAGAAAATCACATTGTAGGATTTTTTATGAATTTATTTGCATATTATGGTGGAAAATAAGTATTTGGTCAATAACAAAAGTTTCTCAATACTTTGTTATATACCCTTTGTTTGCAATGACACAGGTCAAACGTTTTCTGTAAGTCTTCACAAGGTTTTCATCAACTGTTGCTGGTATTTTGGCCCATTCCTCCATGCAGATCTCCTCTAGAGCAGTGATGTTTTGGGGCTGTCGCTGGGCAACACGGACTTTCAACTCCCTCCAAAGATTTTCTATGGGGTTGAGATCTGGAGACTGGCTAGGCCACTCCAGGACCTTGAAATGCTTCTTACGAAGCCACTCCTTCGTTGCCCGGGCGGTGTGTTTGGGATCATTGTCATGCTGAAAGACCCAGCCACATTTCATCTTCAATGCCCTTGCTGATGGAAGGAGGTTTTCACTCAAAATCTCACGATACATGGCCCCATTCATTCTTTCCTTTACACGGATCAGTCGTCCTGGTCCCTTTGCAGAAAAACAGCCCCAAAGCATGATGTTTCCACCCCCCATGCTTCACAGTAGGTATGGTGTTCTTTGGATGCAACTCAGCATTCTTTGTCCTCCAAACACGAGCGAGTTGAGTTTTTACCAAAAGTTCTATTTTGGTTTCATCTGACCACATGACATTCTCCCAATCCTCTTCTGGATCATCCAAATGCACTCTAGCAAACTTCAGACGGGCCTGGACATGTACTGGCTTAAGCAGGGGACACGTCTGGCACTGCAGGATTTGAGTCCCTGGCGGCGTAGTGTGTACTGATGGTAGGCTTTGTTACTTTGGTCCCAGCTCTCTGCTGGTCATTCACTAGGTCCCCCGTGTGGTTCTGGGGATTTTGCTCACCGTTCTTGTGATCATTTTGACCCCACCGGGTGAGATCTTGCGTGGAGCCCCAGATCGAGGAGATTATCAGTGGTCTTGTATGTCTTCCATTTCCTAATAATTGCTCCCACAGTTGATTTATTCAAACCAAGCTGCTTCACCTATTGCAGATTCAGTCTTCCCAGCCTGGTGCAGGTCTACAATTTTGTTTCTGGTGTCCTTTGACAGCTCTTTGGTCTTGGCCATAGTGGAGTTTGGAGTGTGACTGTTTGAGGTTGTGGACAGGTGTCTTTTATACTGATAACAAGTTCAAACAGGTGCCATTAATACAGGTAACGAGTGGAGGACAGAGGAGCCTCTTAAAGAAGAAGTTACAGGTCTGTGAGAGCCAGAAATCTTGCTTGTTTGTAGGTGACCAAATACTTATTTTCCACCATAATTTGCAAATAAATTCATAAAAATCCTACAATGTGATTTTCTGGATTTCTTTTCCTCAATTTGTCTGTCATAGTTGACGTGTACCTATGATGAAAATTACAGGCCTGTCTCATCTTTTTAAGTGGGAGAACTTGCACAATTGGTGGCTGACTAAATACTTTTGGTAAAAACTCAACTCGTCGTGTTTGGAGGACAAAGAATGCTGAGTTGCATCCAAAGAACACCATACCTACTGTGAAGCATGGGGGTGGAAACATCATGCTTTGGGGCTGTTTTTCTGCAAAGGGACCAGGACGACTGATCCGTGAAAGGAAATAATGAATGGGGCCATGTATCGTGAGATTTTGAGTGAAAACCTCCTTCCATCAGCAAGGGCATTGGAGATGAAACGTGGCTGGGTCTTTCAGCATGGCAATGATCCCAAACACATCGCCCGGGCAACGAAGGAGTGGCTCGTAGAAGAAGCATTTCAAGGTCCTGGAGTGGCCTAGCCAGTCTCCAGATCTCAACCCCCATAGAAAATCTTTGGAGGGAGTTGAAAGTCCGTGTTGCCCAGCGACAGCCCCAAAACATCACTGCTCTAGAGGAGATCTGCATGGAGGAATGGGCCAAAATACCAGCAACAGTGTGTGAAAACCTTGTGAAGACTTACAGAAAACGTTTGACCTGTGTCATTGCCAACAAAGGGTATATAACAAAGTATTGAGAAACTTTTGTTATTGACCAAATACTTATTTTCCACCATAATTTGCAAATAAATTCATTAAAAATCCTACAATGTGATTTTCTGGATTTTTTTTCCCTCATTTTGTCTGTCATAGTTGACGTGTACCTATGATGAAAATTACAGGCCTCTCTCATCTTTTTAAGTGGGAGAACTTGCACAATTGGTGGCTGACTAAATACTTTTTCCCCCACTGTATTCATAAATGGCAAAAGAGACAGTCAAAAAAATCATCATAAGTAATAAGGTTTTGAAGTGTCTGTCCTATATCTAGGAGATATAAGAAAGCTCAGGAATTATTATATACAGTACCAGTCAAAAGTTTGGACACAGCTACTCATTCAAGGGTTTTTCTTTATTTTTACTATTTTCTACATTGTAGAATAATAGTGAAGACATCAAAGCTATGAAATAACACATATGAAATCATGTAGTAACCCAACAAGTGTTAAACAAATCAAAATATATTTTAGATTTTAGATTCTTCAAAGTAGCCACCCTTTGCCTTGATGACAGCTTTGCACACTCTTGGCATTCTCTCAACTATCTTCATGAGGAATGCTTTTCCAACAGTCTTGAAAGAGTTCCCACATATGCTGAGCACTTGTTGGCTGCTTTTACTTCAATCTGCGGTCCAACTCATCCCAAACCATCTCAATTGGGTTGAGTTTGGGTGATTGTGGAGGCCAGGTCATCTGATGCAGCACTCCATCACTCTCAGCACTCCATCACTTGGTCAAATAGCCCTTACACAGCCTGGAGGTGTGTTTTGGGTCATTGTCCTGTTGAAAAACAAATGATAGCCCCACTAAGCACAAACCAGATGGGATGGCATATCGCTGCAGAATGCTGTGGTAGCCAATGCTGGTTAAGTGTGCCTTGAATTCTAAATAATTCACAGACATTGTCACCATCAAAGCACCCCCAAACCATCACACCTCCTCTTCCATGCTTCACGGTGGGAACCACACATGCGGAGATCATCCGTTCACCTACTCTGTGTCTCACAAAGACACGGCTGTTGGAACCAAAAATCTCAAATTTGGACTCATCGGACCAAAGGACAGATTTCCACTGGTCTAATGTCCATTGCTAGTGTTTCTTGGCCCAAGCTGGTCTCTTCTTCTTATTGGTGTCCTTTAGTAGTGGTTTCTCTGCAGCAATTCGACCATAAAGGCTTGATTCACGCAGTCTCCTCTGAACAGTTGATGTTGAGATGTGTCTGTTACTTGAACTCTGTGAAGCATTTATTTGGGCTGCAATCTGAGGTAAAGTTAATTGCCGATTTCCGAGGCTGGTAACTCTAATGAACTTATCCTCTGCAGCAGAGGTAACTCTGGGTCTTCCTTTCCTGTGGCGGTCCTCATGAGAGCCAGTTTCATCATAGCGCTTACTGTTTTTTGCGACCACACTTGAAGAAACTTTCAAAGTTCTTGACATTTTCTGGATTGACTGACCTTCATGTCTTAAAGTAATGATGGACAGTCGTTTCTCTTTGCTTATTTGAGCTGTTCTTGCCATAATATGGACTTGGTCTTTTACCAAATAGGGCTATCTTCTGTATACCAACCCTACCTTGTCACAACACAAATTATTGGCTCAAATACATTAAAAAGGAAAGAAATTCCACAAATTAGCATTTAACAAGGCACACCTGTTAATGGAAATGCATTCCAGGTGACTACCTCATGAAGCTGGTTGAGAGAATGCCAAGAGTGTGCAAAGCTGTCATCAAGGCAAAGGGTGGCTACTTTGAAGAATCTCAAATTGTTTAAGCAAAGGTGGAGGGGTATTTTTGATGATTAATAACTCATTGTGTGATTTTTGCAATGAACAAAAACTGAAGACCTTTTGCTCTCTTGATCTGGAATACATCACCATCAAATCCGACCCCATTACCTCCCAACATAATTCACATCGGTTATTGTCATGGCCGTTTAAATCCCTCCTCAAGCCGACACCACGGTGGCACTCAAGGAACTATACGGGACTTTGAGCAAACTGGAAACCACACAAGCTGAGGCCGCATTTGTTGTAGCTGGGGACTTTAATAAAGGGAATCTGAAGAAAATTCTCCTGAAATTTCACCAACACATCACCTGTGCCACACGGGTAGAGAAGACGCTTCACCATTGTTATTCTCCCTTCCAAAACGGCTACAAGGCCCTCCCACGCCTGCCCTTCTGCAAATCAGATCACGCCTCCATTCTGCTCCTCCCCACCTATGGGCAGAATTTAAAGCAGGAATCACCTGTGGTAATGTATGGTTAACGTTGGTCTGCCCAATCGGAATCCATACTACAAGACTGTTTTGATCATGTGGACTGGGATATGCTCCAGGTCGCCTCTGGGAATAACATTGACGATTACAATGACTCTGTCACTGGGTTGATCAGGAAGTGCATAGAAGATGTTGTTCCTACAGTGACAATTAGAACATATCCAAACCAAAAACCATGGATAGATGGCAGCCTTCGCGCAAAACTGAAAGTGCGAACCATAGCATTTAACCACGGTAAGGTGACTGGGAACATGGATGAGTACAAACAGACCAGCTACGACCTCCATAAATCAATCAAAGGCGAAAATACATTACAGGGACAAAGTGGAGTCGCAATTCAATGGCTCAGACACGGGGCGTTGCTGGGGCTGTATTTCTAGACCTAAGGAAAGCTTTTTATACTGTTAATCACAAAACTGTCCAAGTTCAACTTTTCCCCCGATGCCTTGAGATGGATGAAATCATACCTTGAAGGCAGAACCCAGTGTGTCAGACTGAGCAATGAGCTGTCGCCCACTCTCAGCTATGATGTGGGCGTGCCCCAAGGGTCGATACTGGGGCCCCTACTGTTAAGCCTGTACATTAATGATCTGCCTTGTGTCTGAAGTTCAAATTTATACAGATAATACAGTGATATATGAGCATGCAAAGAGCAAACAACAAGTTGCACAAGAACTCACTACTGTAATGGTCCAGGTTACAAAGTGTCTCAGTGACTCATGTTTGCATCTCAATGTGAAAAAAACAGTCTGCATATTCTTCACAAAGAGGGCAACTGATGCTACTGAGCCAGATGTCTATGTGCCAGGGGAGAAGCTCCAGGTGGTATCTGATTTTAAGTACCTTGGCATCATTACTTGATTCCAACCTCTCTTTTAAAAAGCAGGTGAAAAAGTAACTAAAATAACCAAATACAATCCAGCTAATTTCCGATTCATACGAAATTGTTTGACTACAGAGGTAGCAAAACTGTACTTCAATGCTATGATACTCCCCCAGTTAACATACTGCTTGACTAGTTGGGCCCAAGCTTGCTGTACAACATTAAAACCTATTCAGTCTGTCTACAAACAGGCTCTCAAAGTGCTTGATAGAAAGCCCAATAGTAATCATCACCGTTACATCCTCAGAAAGCATGAGCTCCTGAGTTGGGAAAATCTTGTGCAATACACCGACACGTCTTGTATTCAAGATCCTAAATGGCTTGGCTCCCTGTCTACTTAGTACTTTGTCAAACAGAAAACCCAAACCCATGGCAGCAGATCCACAAGGTCTGCCATGAGGGGTGACTGTAGTTCCCTTAAGGAAAAGCACCTTTAGTCAATCTGCTTTCTCTTTGAGAGCGCTTCCCATGTCTGGAACACACTGCCATCAGACACAGACAAATGCACCATCTATCACACATTCACAAAAAACATAAAGACATGGCTAAAGGACAATCAGACTTGTGAACATAATCCCTAGTTGTGTAATGCCGCTTTCCATGTTATCTCTTGTCTGTAGCTTGTGAGGTGTGGAAACACAACACATTCTTCGTCCGCTTCGATGAAAACAACACAGAGCCGCCATCGTGGGCCCTTGCTGCTCATGAGGACTGCGGGCTCCCGATCTCTGTAGCTGACATGAGTTGGACTTTCAAGAGTGTTAACCCCCGGACGGCATACCAAGCCGCGTCCTCAGTGCATGCACAGACCAGCTGGTTGGAGTGTTTAAGGACATATTCGCCTCTTCCTATTCTAGTCTGTTGTCCCCACTTGCTTCAAGATGTTCACCATTGTTTCAAGATGTCACCATTGTGCTTGTATCCAAGCAAGCTAAGATAAATGACTATCGCCCTGAAGCACTCACCTTTGTCAACATGAAGTGCTTTGAGAGGCTAGTCAAGGACCATTTACATTGCCCGACACACTAGACACACTACAATTTGCATACTGCCCCAAAAGATCCACGGACGACGCAATCTCTGTTGCACTGCACACCACCTTATCCCACCTGGACAAGAGGAATACCTGTGTGAGAATGCTGTTCATCGACTACAGCTCTGCTTTCAACACCATAGTGCCCTACAAGCTTGTCACTAAGCTCAGGGCCCTGGGTCAAAACCCCTCCCTGTGCAACTGGGTGGTGAGGGTAGGCAACAACACCTCTGTCACACGGGAGCCACCCAGGGGTGTGTGCTCAGTCCCCTTCTGTACTCCCTGTTCACCCATGACTGTGTGGCTACGCACGACTCCAACTCAATCATCAAGTCTGCTGACGACATGACAGTGGTAGGCCTGATTACCAACAACAACGAGACAGCCTACAGGGAGGAGGTTAGAGCCCTGGCAGAGTGGTGCCAGGAAAATAACCTCTCCCTCAACAACAACAAAAACAAAGGAGCTGATCGTGGACAACAGGAGACAACGCACCCCAATCCACATCAACTGGGCCGCAGTGGAGAGTGTCAAAAGCTTCAAGTTCCTTGGTGTGCACATCACTGAGGACCTGAAATGGTCCCACCACACCGACACCTTGGAGAAGAAGGCTGAAGAATTCGGCATGGCCCATAAGACCCTCACAAACTTCTACATATGCGCCATTGAGAGCATTCTGTCGGGCTGCATCACCGCCTGTTACAGCAACTGCACCGCCCTCAACCAAATGGCTCTTCAGAGGATGGGGCGGTCAGCCCAACGCATCACCGGGGGCACGCTACCTGCCCTCCAGGACATTTACAGCACTCTGTGTCAAAGTAAGGGCAAGAAGATCATCAAGGACCTCAGCCACCCGAGTCATGGTCTGTTCACTTTGCTACCATCTAGCAGACAGAGACAGTACAAGTGCATCAAAGCCAGGGACTGAAAGACTGAAAAACAGCTTCTATCTCCAGGCCATCAGACTGTTGAACAGCCATCTCCTGTAGTAGGAGACAAAGATAGACTCACTCACACAAAACACACACACACAAGCTCACATACACACAGAGACTCCTGTACTCACATATACACTCACAAACACGCATTTGCCCATACTCACAAACACAAGCACATACAGTTGAAGTCGGAAGTTTACATACACTTAGGTTGGAGTCATTAAAACTTGTTTTTCAACCACTCCACACATTTCTTGTTAACAAACTATAGTTTTGGCAAGTTGGTTGGGACATCTACTTTGTGCATGACACAAGTAATTTTTCTAACAATTGTTTACAGACAGATTATTTCACTTATAATTCACTGTATCACAATTCCAGTGGGTCAGAAGTTTACATACACTAAGTTGACTGTGCCTTTAAACAGCTTGGAAAATTCCAGAAAATGATGTCATGGCTTTAGAAGCTTCTGATAGGCTAATTGACATCATTTGAGTCAATTGGAGGTGTACCTGTGGATGTATTTCAAGGCCTACCTTCAAACTCAGTGCCTCTTTGCTTGACATCATGGGAAAATCAAAAGAAATCAGCCAAGACCTTAGAAAAAAATTGTAGACCTCCACAAGTCTGGTTCATCCTTGGGAGCAATTTCCAAACGCCTGAAGGTACCACGTTCATCTGTACAAACAATAGTATGCAAGTATAAACACCATGAGACCACGCAGCCGTCATACCGCTCAGGAAGGAGACGCGTTCTGTCTCCTAGAAATGAACGTACTTTGGTGCGAAAAGTGCAAATCAATCCCAGAACAACAGCAAAGGACCTTGTGAAGATGCTGGAGGACACAGGTACAAAAGTATCTATATCCACAGTAAAACGGGTCCTATATCAACATAACCTGAAAGGCCGCTCAGCAAGGAAGAAGCCACTGCTCCAAAACCGCCATAAAAAAGCCAGACTACGGTTTGCAACTGCACATGGGGACAAAGATCATACTTTTTGGAGAAATGTCCTCTGGTCTGATGAAACAAAAATGGAACTGTTTGGCCATAATGACCATCGTTATGTTTGGAGGAAAAAGGGGGTGCTTGCAAGCCGAAGAACACCATCCCAACCGTGAAGCACGGTGGTGGCAGCATCATGCTGTGGGGGTGCTTTGCTGCAGGAGGGACTGGTGCACTTCACAAAATAGATGGCATCATGAGGAAGGAAAATTATGTCGATATATTGAAGCAACATCTCAAGACATCAAGCTTGGTCGCAAATGGGTCTTCCAAATGGACAATGACCCCAAGTATACTTCCAAAGTTGTGGCAAAATGGCTTAAAGACAACAAAGTCAAGGTATTGGAGTGGCCATCACAAAGCCCTGACCTCAATCCTATAGAACATTTGTGGGCAGAACTGAAAAAGTGTGTGCGAGCAAGGAGGCCTACAAACCTGACTCAGTTACACCAGCTCTGTCAGGAGGAATGGGACAAAATTCACCCAATTTATTGTGGGAAGCTTGTGGAAGGTTACTCAAAACGTTTGACCCAAGTTAAACAATTTAAAGGCAATGCTACCAAATACTAATTGAGTGTATGTAAACGTCTGACCCACTGGGAATGTGATGAAAGAAATAAAAGCTTAAATAAATAATTCTCTCTACTATTATTCTGACATTTCACATTCATAAAATAAAGTGGTGATCCTAACTGACCTAAGACAGGGAATTTTTACTAGGATTAAATGTCAGGAATTGAGTTTAAATGTATTTGGCTAAGGTGTATATAAACTTCCGACTTCAACTGTACACAAGCAGCCAACTCTGCTGCCCCATGTACATAGAGACATTAAACACTGGACACTTCCCGTTTCTTTTATACTGTTTTTCACACTGTGTATTCATATACTGTATTATTCACATAGCTCATTCTAATATTTCTACTACTGTACATTGCATTTTTGTTATAGCGCTTATACACACCGCATATTTATCGACTGGATTCTTGACATAGCTCACTGTAATATATCTACAGCTGTACATATCATTCTTAGTATACATTTTTGTATACGCATAGATTGTATATGGATTATTGATAGTGTTATTTGGGTTGTTAATTTTATTCGTTCGTACATTCTTGATTTCTCGTTTCTATTATTTGTGTACTTGTTTGTCATTGTACTGCCCTGTTAGGAGCTAGTAACACAGGCATTTCACTGCATCCGCTATACCATCTGCTAAACTGTGTACACAACCAATAAACTTTGATTACATTTTGATTTTATATTATTTTCTCACCCTCCTACCAGTAGTCGCTGAATAATTTCTCTCTCTGCAGTCTACATGACCTAGGCTTAATGCCTCTCTTCTCTCCCTCCATGTGTTCTGTCTCTCTAACAGACTGGAATAGTTTTGCAGTGTTGGTGAAGCTACTACTCCCCAAAAGCATAATTTCGAAGACATTTCTCAGGACAGCCGTGTTCTAGTTTTGTCTCCAATTTCTCTGTATGTTATTTTGGAGCTCTGCATTAGAATAGACTTAGCAGGCAATGTCCGCATGCCCTTGTCTCTTTAGTTTGCTGGTCCATGAGAGGGAGGGAGGGACATATTTGTGTAAGCCTTACTACCCTCAGTGCTAACCTCAGGCCTGGCCTCCTTTCCTAGCCCTAAACCCAGGCAGTGCTCAATGGATCATCAACCATCCTCACATATTACCCCCTCCACAGCCCCACAGCCTTGCCCTGAACAACATCGACACACAAGCACGCACACATGCACGCACATGTAGCAGAGTAAAAAATACCCTCATGGGGCCTCCCGAGTGGCGCAGCGGTCTAAGGCACTGCAGTGCTTGAGGCGTCACTACAGATCCGGGTTCGATCCCGGGCTGTGTCGCAGCAGGCCGCAACCGGGAGACCCATGAGGCGACGCACAATTGGCCCAGCGTCGTCCGGTTAGGGGAGGGTTTGGCCGACTGGGATGTCCTTGTCCCATCGCGCTCTAGCGATTCCTGTGGCGGGCCGGGCGCATGCACGCTGATACGGTCACCAGTTGTACGGTGTTTCTTCTGACACATTGGTGCAGCTGGCTTCAAGAAGCAGTGTGGCTTGGCAGGGTCGTGTTTCGGAGGACGCATGGCTCTCGACCTTCGCCTCTCCGAGTCCGTACGGGAGTTGCAGTGACGGGACAAGACTGTAACTACCAATTGGATATCACGAAAAAGGGGTAAAAAAAATAAAAATACCCTCATTGAGTTTTATGACTTTAACTCAAATTATTTCACACTCACAAATGCACATACTAGCACATGCAAGCAGTATAAAGCTATGAAAAAAATATGCAAAACTATACATTTATTCTTAACACCAACCTAATTTTCTGGTGTCCATGATAGATAGTGGACATTTTTTCTGGACTATAGATGAATGGCTTTCTCCAGTAATCCTCATCCTGCCTGAATGAGTGACTGCCTGGACAGATTAAAGAGAGAGATTAAGTCCAGAGGAACTGTTTTCTGGGGGAAAGGAAGAGAAAGTGAGAATCATTTCCGTCCATGCCAACAGGATCACACATATAACAGTCAACACGAACCACTTCCTACACAGATACAGTGCCCACTGAAAGATGACTGCTTTTTCGTACAAAAAGAGTATCAATATCAGTCTCCTGCACCATAAAAAAAACAATATCTGGTTCTATGGGCATTACCTTATACTAAGATTCTTTAAGTGAGTAACTCATGGGCAGACTAGTCATCTGGCATTTCAGGCAAATGTCAGATGGGCTGGTACATTTGTAGCCTAGTGGGCCTGTCTAACTTTTTTTTTAAACAAATGTATCATTATCTGGCTAATTATGGGGGCATCAAGGGAAATAATTGTCCTGTGTGGGGGCCTCCAGGTAAAAAATGGCCTTTCTGTTAGAAATGCCAGGGCCAATTTTTGATCCCAGTCGTCCCTTGGGGTATCTTGTAAAGTGTTTATAAACAGTTGATTATCAGTTAATATGTTGTTTATAAATTAGTCAGAGCATTCAAGTCATGCTATACTGTCCTCATTCTACCCCTCAATCAAACAGTGACAGGAACACAGTGGGGTGTGATGAAGAGAACCTGTTGGGAGTTCATCTGCGGCGCTCTGATTAGAGTCCCTAATCTCACAGCCAGTCCATCCATTCTCTGAGAGAGGCACGTAGGGAGAAAAAAGGGAGTGAGTAGCAAACAAAAGCACAGCCACTCTCAGAGGGGCACTGAGAGAAGACAATCTTCCCTTTTATTAGGGCCATAATACAGCATGAAGTATCCTTTAAAATGAGTTAACTCCTGGCTCTGAAGTGAGGTCACGCTAGCAAACCACTGACTCCAGTCCACAGTGCATTATAGAGAGCTCTGTTTGGTTCAAAGGTACAGAAGTCAACAAAGACGTTCTTCTTGATGTACTGGTTTATAATCATTTTCATAATCATTTTCATGTTCCCTCCACAAAAATAAGCACTCCTAATAAATTGAGTTACTGTGTTTTCAAGTATGCTTTCTCCTCAAACAGAAGATGAGAGAGACATGATTATGACCTTTGAAATATCCTCTGAGAACTTAACTCAACTCTGAGCTTTGAGTGACTTCACGAGACAACAACAGACAATGTTTTGTCATTTTGAGTTTGATTGCGTGCAACAACACTGATCTGTTAGACTACTCTGATGGAGGTCAAATGGTGTTTCAGATCTAAAAGTCCCCCAAACACGCACGCACACACACACTAGCCCACACATAACTATTGAAATACAATACTGTACATCCCAGTGTTCTATAGCGGCCGGCAACATGACAATGCTTTGAACTAAACATGTCCCACTCATACATCATGTTCATCCACACATCATACTGCCCATGTCATCACCTGCCTTAGTGTAGAAACATGAGGTGGCGTTAACACTAATTGTAACTGGATCCACTGCAGTGGCGGGAGAATAAGGCTAATGATGGCCGTCACCTGGCTCGCTGCTGGGGAGGGAGGGGGACTGAGTGGAGCAAACAGCAGCACCAGTTGACTCATTGGCAGGCAGCAGAGCACAAACACTCAGCCTGCCTGGGCAGCTGGCTGCAACACAACACATCTCAGGGGAGACCATGTCCTGGTGACCGGCAGTATGTGTGTGTATGCATGTGTCTCTGAGAGCCTGTCTGTAAGTGTCTGTGTGTGACAATATTGAGTGTGCCAAGTGTGTATGTGTGAATGTGTCTGTACAGCATGTGAGAGAGTGTATTTGTGTGTGGATGTGTGAGACATAAGAGACGCCAGACCCAGCAGGCTTTTCACTGTGCTTACAAACCAAACAGCATTTAGAGGTAATTCACTCACAACACATTCGTAACAGGGGAGACATCTTACAGAGCCAAGCTGATGTTATAAAAAGCCAAACTACAGTATAATAGGAACCATTTAAATGTTGACACAAAATGCTGTTTCTTTTTCAGTAGTCCCTGCTGTGTTCATTTCCCCAGCTCTCTACCAGCCATTTTTCCTCTCCCTGCTTCTTACTATCACCTTTCATAGTCACTCTTTATTGTTCATTCAACATACTACAGTCCAAGCTCTAAAACACCTGCCCACCCAGTTCGGACAAATAACGTACCATTACATTCACCATTACATTGTGCCATTTATTACAACATCTGGTAACATGGAGTTGTACTTACTCCTCTAGACCCTGAAAATAAACGACGTGAGCTTCCTTGGCCAAGCCTTCACCCAGAGAGATAAAGGGAACATTCCATTAAAAATAATAGTTACAGGTATATTCAATGCCTGTCAGTATCATTCTTTCTCCATGTAGCTATTCTAAATTCACTTCCAGGTCATCTCTCACATTGGAGTGGCTTTAACATTGGACACAGAAAGAGTGTCAGGCAGTTATCATAAGTATAAACTGTGTGGAAGTGGCGTGTTGCTGTCACTCAAGTCAATGTCTGCACTTATCTGAGCAGCTCCTTCACACATACAGACTGCCATCAGATGGCCTTTTCATCATAAATAGTTGCTCAACAACCTTGCTTTCATTTCAGACAAGGAGCTAATTGCAATTAACGTGCACGGAATTAGCATCAGCCAAGTAGTCAGCTATGATTACAGAGCCCAGGCCTGATTAAGCCAATTCACATCAGCTATTCTGCTCCCTGTCGGTCTTCCTGTCTCTGGTTGAGTCTGTGCATCTGTCTGTCTGCCTGAATGTAGGGGATAACTCCCATGAAAACAGAATAGGCCCTGGTTTGCAGGCTTTTCTGGCTAAATCATCTCCTATAATTCCTAGTTGTTATAAAACATGTCCTAGAGAGACGGTGGTTCTCAAAAAGCTCCTACTCTGCTGATCTTTTTGAAGGGATTAGTAATCATGTGACATGGTGAAGGTGCTCTATCAACCCCAACCCAGACACATGTGAAGAGGGGTTGATGGGATACGGACCGGTTCATTCTGTCTTGGAGGATTGTCACGTAAGGTTTCCCTGCAATGTTTCATAACCTGGGTTGGTAGGTTCTCATTTAGCTTGGGAAAAATCCAGCTGTTGATTGAAGTATACAAAATACACCCCAATGTGCCAGAGCTTTTCTCAACTCCACCATGTACACCACATCAATGGAGTTGAGCGGAGACGACTGTGGGTGGACTGAACCTCTGACATTGAGTCGCTGTCAGCCGATACTTGTAAGAATGGAAATTCTTAAACCCTTGCCATGTACCTATGTTTGTCCTCTATAGCTGGGTGCCTTTCATTGTTCGCTGAAATCCATAATTTTTAAACAACTTTCGAAAAATACAACCACCGACTATTTTGTCAAATACAACCACTTCGCCCACAGTCGTCGCAACCCAACTCCACCGAGATGTACATATCATGGAGTTGAGAAACTCCGCTAACCCCAATGAAGTCTTTCTTTTTAACAGTAAATTGTTTGAAGATAAAAAGCAGAACAAGATGGCAATTAATAAGACACAGCCAATTTGTACATGTAGGTAAAGTGATTACGTATAGATAATAAACAGCAGTCTAAAAACAAAGGGGGGAGGGGTGTCAATGCAAACAGTCCGGATGGCTATTTAATTAATTGTTCAACAGTCTTATGGCTTGGGGGTAGAAGCTGTTAAGGAGCCTTTTGAACCTAGACTTGGCACTCCGGTACCGCTTGCCGTTCGGTAGCAGAGAGAACAGTCTATGACTTGGGTGACTGTAGTCTTTTACAATTTTTTGGGCCTGCCTCTGACACCGCCTAGTATATAGGTCCTGGATGGCAGGAAGCTTGGCCCCAGTGATGTACTGGTCCATACACACCACCCTCTGCAGCGCCTTACGATTGGATGCCGAGCAGTTGCCCAACCAGGCCAGGACGCTCTCGATGGTGCAGCTGTAGAACTTTTTGAGGATCTGGGGACCCATGCCAAATCTTTTCAGTCTTCTGAGGGGGAAAAGGCGCTGTCGTGCCCTCTTCACGACTGTCTTGGTGTGTTTGGAACATGACAGTTTGTTGGTGATGCGGACACCAAGGAACTTGAAGCTCTCAACCCGCTCCATTACAGCCCTGTCGATGTGAATGGGGCCATGTTCAGCCCTCCTTTTCCTGTAGTCCACGATCAGCTCCTTTGTCTTGCTCATGTTGAGGGAGAGGTTGTTGTCCTGGCATCACACTGCCAGGTCTCTGACCTCCTCCCTATAGGCTGTCTCATCGTTGTCGGTGATCAGGCCTACCACTGTTGTGTCATCAGCAAACGTAATGATGGTGTTGGAGTCGTGCTTGGCCACGCAGTCGTGGGTGAAGAGGGAGTACAGGAGGGGACTAAGCATGCACCCCTGAGGGGTCCCCGTGATGAGGATCAGCGTGGCAGATGTGTTGTTGCCTACCCTTACCAACTTGATGTGTGTTTAGTCCCAGGGTCCTTTGCTTAGTGATGAGCGTTTTGGACACTATGGTGTTGAATGCTGAGCTGTTGTCAATGAACAGCATTCTCACATAGGTGTTCCTTTTGTCCAGGTGGGAAAGGGCAGTGTGGAGTGCGATTGAGATTGCGTCGTCTGTGGATCTGTTGGGGCGGTATGCGAATTGGAGTGGGTCTAGGGTTTCCGGGATGATGGTGTTGATGTGAGCCATGACCAGCCTTTCAAAGCACTTCATGGCTACCAACATGAGTGCTACGGGGTGGTAGTCATTTAGGCAGTTACCTTCACTTTCTTGGGCACAGGGACTATGGTGGTCTGATTGAAACATGTAGGTATTACAGACTTGGTCAGGGAGAGGTTGAAAATGTAATTGAAGACACTTGCCAGTTGGTCTGTGCATGCTCTGAGTACACGTCCTGGTAATCCGTCTGGCTCTGCGGCCTTGTGAATGTTGACCTGTTTAAAAAGTCTTGCTCACATCGGCTATGGAGAGCGTGATCACACAGTCGTCCAGAACAGCTGGTGCTCTCATGCATGCTTCAGTGTTGATTGCCTCGGAGAGAGCATAAAAGGTGTTTAGCCCGTATGGTAGGCTCGCGTCACTGTGCAGCTTGCGGCTGGGTTTCTCTTTGTAGTCCGTAATAGTTTGCATGCCCTGCCACATCCAACAAGTGTCAGAGCCGGTGTAGTAGGATTCAATCTTAGTCCTGTATTGACGCTTTGCCTGTTTGATGGTTCGTCTGAGGGCATAGCAGGATTTCTTATAAGCATCCGGATTAGAGTCCTGCTCCTTGAAAGCGGCAGCTCTAGCCTTTAGCTCGGTGCGAATGTACCTCATCATCTCATCACCACCCCTATTTAGCCAGCACCAGCAGTAGCTTGCCCAGTTGAACGCCGCCATGCAGGAAGTGCTCCAAACTCTGCATAATCTGCCCAGCGCTCCGGTTCCACCTCAGGGAGCGGCGAGTGCCCCCAATCCACCTGTTCCTGTGCTATCACCCACTCCTGCGGGAACCCTCGCCCTACCGGAGCGCTATGACGGTAAAACTACTAAATGTAGCGGCTTCCTGCTACCGGTTTCCCTTTATCTGGCTCGTTAGCCGGGGCATATCCATCTGACCAAGCCAGGATAACACTGGTGATTTCGCTTCTTAAAGGAAAAAGGGCTGGATTGGGCCACGGCAGTCTGGGAAGGAGAGGAGGCAGTGGCACTTCCCTACCCCACCTTCCTTGCTAGGTTCAGGTCGGTGTTTGATCATCCCATGGAGGGAAAGGATGGGGGTGAGCGTCTCCTCCATCTACAACAGAGAGAGGGGCCTGCGTCCAAATACGCTCTGAGCTTTCGCACGGTGGCGGCGTCTTCCGGCTGGAATGAGCATGCTCTGCGCACGGCCTTCAGGAGAGGCTTACGGGAGGACATCAAGACGGAACTCGCATGTCAGGATGACGAGATGGACCTTGATACCCTCATCACCACGTCCATCTGTCTTGACGACATGTTGAGAGAGAGACGACGTTCCCAACACCTCCCGGAGCCTCAACGCTCACCCCATCTGAGCTATGGAAGCCTCACCCATGGAGGTGGGCAGCACCCCCTACACCACCATGGACCACAGATCTCCTGGTGGCTCCCTATCTAGGCGGTATGACTCCCATCACCGCTCCGTGAGTGTTATGTCAGCTCCTATCTGTGACTGGTTATTCCTTCTCTTCCATTTCTACCGCAATGATACATTCCGGATCAGCGGGGAAACTTATAGATAGGGAGCTGGTCTCTGAATGGGGGTTCCCCACCGTGCAACTGCCATCTCCGCTACACGTCACCTCACTGGACAATAAACCCATTGGATCACGCACGTCACTCTCCCCTTCACCATCACCATTACCACACTACCGGAGGACCACGAGGAGCTGTCATTCCACATCGTCATGTCACCCCTTCACCGGATCGTCTTGGGATTGCCTTGGCTCAGACTACACAACCCCACCATTAATTGGAGCACCAAGAGGATCACAGCCAGGTCCACCTCATGCCGGAAGACCTGACTGCTGGTGGTTTAATGTTCCATGTCAGTGGAGAGTCCGGAGTTCGCCCTCCAGCCCAACATTCCACGTGAGTATGCAGATCTCTCCGATGTCTTCTTTTCATTAAAGGCTATGTGTCTCTCTCCTCACAGGCCCTGGGACTGCGCCATTGACCTGCTGGATGGACAACACCCCCCAAAGAGTCGCATTTACCCCCTTTCCATGGCGGAGACTGAGGCCATGGAGAAGTATGTGGCGCTCTACTTCTCCTGATTCAGCCAGCTTCTTCTTCGTGGCCAAAAAAGACGGAAGACTGAGACCATGCATTGACTACAGGGGGCTGAACGCAGTCACCACCAAGTACAGGTACCCCCTCCCTCTGATTCCGTCGGCCATTGAGCAGCTACGAGTGGCCCGGTACTTTACCAAGTTGGACCTGAGGAGTGCCTACAACCTGATCCGTTGGGGGGTACTGTCACGTCTCCTCCCGTTGCTGCCCTCAGGCGCTTTGATTCGCCGGTCTAATGAGCCACCGGTCTGAGCGCACCACCTCGGCAACACCGGAATAGAAACCCAACGCACCCTAATCACCTCCAGCACACCTGCACCTCATCATCTCATCACCACCACTATTTAGCCCTGGACTGTTCTGGATGATGTTGTGTGTGATTGTTAAGCTTTGTGTTGTTTACTCGATCTTTGTTATTTCTCTTGCTGATTGTTAAGTAAACCTTGACCTTGCTAATTCCTGCGTCTGTGTCCTGCCTCTTCGTATACTCAGTACGCATCACACTCTGTGTGTGGAGTAAAGGTGTTCTATAGTTATTTTTCCTCTGGATGCACATGTGACTTGCTGGCCACTAATAGCGGCCACTAGGAGCGCCGCTTCTGGATGAGCATTTTCTTGTTTTCTTATGGCCTTATACAGCTAGTTGAGTGCGGTCTTAGTGCCAGCATCGGTTTGTGGTGGTAAATAGACGGCTAGGAAAAATATAGATGAAAACTCTCTTGGTAGATAGTGTGGTCTACAGCTTATCATGAGGTACTCTAACTCAGGCGAGCAATACCTCGAAACTTAATATTAGACATTACGCACCAGCTGTTGACAAACAGACACACACCACCACCCCTTGTCTTACCGGACGTAGCTGTCTGTCCTGCCAATGCACGGTGTGACGACCCTCCCACTCTGTCTGCCGTATTCTCTCTCTTTGCTCTTGTTTCCTTATTAGGATGCCGGTGGGCGGAGTTGGGAAGGTCGTCAGCTACATGGGAAACACCTGGGCTTGGGTGTGTCTCAGGATAAATGGACCTCTTCCACATTCATTGGGGAGACTCTCTCCATGCAGACACCTTTATTGATTTTTGTTGTGGTATTTTTGTGGCTTTTTGGTTGTTTGCTTTGGCACCTTTCAACACCTTGCATTATTACATTTATGCATGCATAACACTCACTTACACTACTGATTACACACACCATTGTTAATTGTACTTAGTTTACTTTAGTTAATAAATATATATTTTGGTATTCCTTGTCTCCACGTTGTCTCCCTTTTGTTACGAACTTTGAGCCGGTTCGTGACAAGTGGGGGCTCGTCCGGGATCTTGAAAGTGTTGTGTTTGGGAGAAAACGTGGAGTTAATGTTAAATTCTGTAGGTGCTTTGGTTGTATATTTTGTTAGTTTGTTTGAGTTTGATAGGCCCAGTATTGGTTGCCTTTGGTTTTTTGGGTTGTGTACTGCGTTGGAGAGAGTACATTGGTTAGTTTCCAGGCCCTGCCCAGCCTGGAAACTCTTGCTCTACTCGCTGTTGGGACATTGGTCTGAGGAGGTGAGTACAATCGGCTGTTTACCGCAGTGGGAGATTTGGATAGGGTAGTGACATTTGCTACCCGGAGCTATAGCCTTTTCTCCTGATAGGCTTAGTGACGTTATGTTTTGGAATACGTTGGGCATGGTTAAATGTTTGTTATTTTTGTGTGGTGTCTGTGGACTGAGCAGTTGTCTCGGGGGCACATCCGTGGCTTGGTGGAATCTACCAGCGTGCTGGGGGGTTTATTTCCTTGCCAGCGGGCTACAGTGTGTAATTACCCACCGCGAATCCGCACGAAGACTAGGGTTGAGTTATTGTAGGTTTTGGGGAAGCTCCATATCCCATCTCTCTTCTGTGGTGCTCGGTGTGATTGTCATTTCTCGTGTTGTGTCTGGTGTGCTCAGCAGAGGGGTTGAGCGAGATTATTATAATATATATATTTTTTTTCTCTCTTGAATATGGCGTCTAATGTAGACGAGTTCATTCGCTTTCCATCAGAGGAACTGTTAGAATGATGTACTAAAGAACAGCTGTTGAAAGTTGCTGAACACTACAAGGTTGAAATTAGTGATAACGTCAAAAAAATTATATTAGGTTAATATTGAAGGCCAATTTGATGGAGAGTGGTATTCTTGAAGTTACCACTGGGGCAGCCTCTGCTGAGGACTCGTTGTCTCCCCGATATGTTACAATGACCGCTCCATCAGTTAGTCATAGTAGTCTTCTTTTTGAACAGCAGAAAGAACTGCTTCTGTTACAGCTAGGGCATGATCACGTAAAATATGAAAGGGAATTGGAATTTAAACAGGATATGGAGCGTGCTAAAAATCAAGCTGCAGCAAGAGCTGACTAGAGTTGGTTAGGGAAGGAAAGCTTTCAGGGGGAGAGTTTGCTCTGGGAAGGTGATCCAGAGTTACCTAGGGTCGTTCCTCTTTTGGTCGTGACCCAGACACATTTGATATTGTTGGGAACTTACGGTTGTTGCCTCAGTTTAATGAAAAGGACCCTGAGACATTATTTTAGTTGTGTGGAGCGTGTTGCTGACGCCAGGAGTTGGCCTGATTCTGACCGCACTTTGATGTTGCAGTGTGTGCTGACTGGTAAAGCGCAGGAAGCATATTCAGCTCTTAGTGTAGCCGACAGTGTCAGTTATGATAAGGTTAAAACGGCTGTGTTACAGATTTACGAATTGGTCCCTGAGGCTTACCGCCAACGATTTAGAACTTTAAAAAGGGATGATCAGCAGACTCATGTTGAGTTTGCGCAAGAATTATCTTCACAGTTTAATCGCTGGTGTTCCGCCTCTGCAGTTATGACTTTCCAAGGGCTGTGTGATCTGATTATGTTAGAGCAATTTAAGGACACAATCCCTGATCGTATAGCGACGTACGTTAACGAACGAAAAATAAAGACTGTCGCTGAGGCTGCGGCTTTGGCGGATGAATATGTTTTGACTCACAAAAATGTTTTTGCAGAACCCCGTATTCGGAGTGAGTGGGGGCGTTTGCGGAGATTTGTGCCTCGCTCACCGAGATACTTCGGTTCACGGGCAGAGTTTCATTCAACTAGGGTTGAGCCCGATTCTCGTGGGAAAACTGACTTTGGTCAAGAGTGTCACTACTGTCAAGACTTAGGTCATTGGAAAAACGAATGTCCGGTTCTCAGGTCTAGGGGTAAGTTCAGTACAGGTGCTTATGTTAAATCTAAGCCTACGGCGTTAGCTGCGCCTGTTCCACATCAGTTCACTCCTGACACATTGTCTCATGCCCAGGGGCATGTGAAAGTCCATATTGATCCAGACTATTTACCTTTCATTACGGAGGGTTTTGTGTCTATGTTAAGAAGTAAGAACCTAGTGCCAGTGAAGATCTTAAGAGACACAGGTGCCTCTGAATCGTTTGTGTTGGAATCTGTGTTACCCTTCTCTGCAGAGACTAATTTGGGCAATAGTGTTCTAATTAGGGGAATAGGTTTGAACACTCTGTCAGTTCCATTGCATAAACTGATGTTGGATTGTGGACTGGTGAAAGGTGAGGTTGTTGTGGACGTGCGTCCTTCATTGCCTATTGAGGGTATCGACGTGATCCTTGGGAATAACTTGGCTGGTGAGCGTGTGTGGCCTATCGTGTTTCCACTAAGCCGTTAATTGTAGGGATTCCTGATGAGAGTGCGCAGAATTTCCCAGAGGTGTTCTCTGCGTGTGCAGTGACGCGTTCTATGATCCATGATGACCTGGTCACTGAACTGGCTAACGAGAATACCACAAAGAAGTCTGTCACTGTTTTCCCTGTTATCCCGTTATCTGTATCCCGGACTGACCCCACATTAGAAGAGTTGCGGGACCAAATTGTGCCTGTGGAACAGTTGGGAGATGTCGCACAGGGCTATTTTCTCCAAGAGGTCCTGATGAGAAAGTGGATGTCTCATGGTAGTTGTTTTCTTGGGGAGGCGATTAGTCAGGTTGTGGTACCAGTTAAGCTTCGTGAGTTGGTGTTGACAACTTCTCACAACGACGTTGCTGGACATATGGGTGTGAGGAAAACCTACAATCGCATATTAAAACATTTCTTTTGGCCTATATTAAAGAAGGATGTTTCTGATTTCATCAAAACTTGTCACACCTGTCAATTAACTGGTAAACCTAATCAAGCTATTAAGCCGGTACCACTGTTTCCTATTCCTGTACTCAGTAAACCTTTTGAGTATCTGATTATTGACTGTTGGTCCTTTGCCTCGTTCTAAAAAGGGTAGTAATTATTTGTTGACTGTGATGTGTCAGACCACTAGGTTTCCTGCTGCCTATCCTCTCCGGGTCTGTCACGACTAAGTCTGTGTTAAAGCTTTGACTCAGTTTCTCTCACTGTTTGGAATCCCTAAGGTCATTCAAAGTGATCAAGGATCTAATTTCACCTCTAATCTCTTTGGTCAGGTTCTCCAACAGCTCCATATTAAACACAATTTGTCTAGCGCCTATCACACGCAAGGTCAAGGAGCACTGGAACGTTTCCATCAAACACTTAAGTCTTTGTTGAGAGCTTATGGTACTGAGATGGATAAGGATTGGGAGGTGGGGTTGCCTTGGTTACTGTTAGCCGCTAGGGAGGTTTCACAGGGAGAGCACGGGTTTTAGTCCAAATGACCTTGTGTTTGGACATAGGGTGCGTGGGCTTTTATCTGTTCTCCAGGATGACTGGAAGTCTCCCGAGCCTCCTCAGTCCCTGTTATCATATGTGTGTGATTTTCGGTGACGCTTGTATGCCGCTGGTGAAATGGCTAAAGAGAAGCTATCATCTTCACAGGACAGGATGAAGAGCATATTTGATCACCGAGCTGAGCCTTGTCACTTTAGTCCAGGTGATCAGGTTCTGGCTCTGCTGCCAATTGTTGGTTCTCCTTTTCAAGCCAAGTTTCAAGGTCCATATACAGTGGTGCGCCAGTACACTGAGCAAAATTATCTAGTTGCCACTCCAGAACGGAGGAAAGCACACCAACTGTGCCATGTCAATTTGTTAAAACCCTATTATGCACGTTCCTCTGAGACTGAACAGTGGGAGTCTACAGAGGACGGTAAGGCTGTTCTTTTGGCTGATACTGTTATTTCCCTGGGTTCTGGTCATGCTAGGTCTGTGCATGAGGAGGAAGATGTTCCTGGTCCCGACGATTGCATACTGCAGGGTAGATTGAAAAATTCTGAGACACTGTATACAGTGGGGGAAAAAAGTATTTAGTCAGCCACCAATTGTGCAAGTTCTCCCACTTAAAAAGATGAGAGAGGCCTGTAATTTTCATCACAGGTACACGTCAACTATGACAGACAAAATGAGGAAAATAAATCCAGAAAATCACATTGTAGGGTTTTTAATGAATTTATTTGCAAATTATGGTGGAAAATAAGTATTTGGTCAATAACAAAAGTTTCTCAATACTTTGTTATATACCCTTTGTTGGCAATGACACAGGTCAAACGTTTTCTGTAAGTCTCCACAAGGTTTTCACACACTGTTGCTGGTATTTTGGCCCATTCCTCCATGCAGATCTCCTCTAGAGCAGTGATGTTCTGGGGCTGTCGCTGGGCAACACGGACTTTCAACTCCCTCCAAAGATTTTCTACTGGGGTTGAGATCTGGAGACTGGCTAGGCCACTCCAGGACCTTGAAATGCTTCTTACGAAGCCACTCCTTCGTTACCCGGGCGGTGTGTTTGGGATCATTGTCATGCTGAAAGACCCAGCCACGTTTCATCTTCAATGCCCTTGCTGATGGAAGGAGGTTTTCACTCAAAATCTCACGATACATGGCCCCATTCATTCTTTCCTTTACATGGATCAGTCGTCCTGGTCCCTTTGCCGAAAAACAGCCCCAAAGCATGATGTTTCCACCCCCATCCTTCACAGTAGGTATGGTGTTCTTTGGATGCAACTCAGCATTCTTTGTCCTCCAAACACGACGAGTTGAGTTTTTACCAAAAAGTTATATTTTAGTTTCATCTGACCATATGACATTCTCCCAATCCTCTTCTGGATCATCCAAATGCACTCTAGCAAACTTCAGACGGGCCTGGACATGTACTGGCTTAAGCAGGGGGACACGTCTGGCACTGCAGGATTTGAGTCCCTGGCGGCGTAGTGTGTTACTGATGGTAGGCTTTGTTACTTTGGTCCCAGCTCTCTGCAGGTCATTCACTAGGTCCCCCGTGTGGTTCTGTGATTTTTGCTCACCGTTCTTGTGATCATTTTGACCCCACGGGGTGAGATCTTGCGTGGAGCCCCAGATCGAGGGAGATTATCAGTGGTCTTGTATGTCTTCCATTTCCTAATAATTGCTCCCACAGTTGATTTCTTCAAACCAAGCTGCTTACCTATTTCAGATTCAGTCTTCCCAGCCTGGTGCAGGTCTACAATTTTGTTTCTGGTGTCCTTTGACAGCTCTTTGGTCTTGGCCATAGTGGAGTTTGGAGTGTGACTGTTTGAGGTTGTGGACAGGTGTCTTTTATACTGATAACAAGTTCAAACAGGTGCCATTAATACAGGTAACGAGTGGAGGACAGAGGAGCCTCTTAAAGAAGAAGTTACAGGTCTGTGAGAGCCAGATATCTTGCTTGTTTGTAGGTGACCAAATACTTATTTTCCACCATAAAATCATTAAAAATCCTACAATGTGATTTTCTGGAATTTTTTTCTCTCAATTTCTCTGTTATAGTTGACGTGTACCTATGATGAAAATTACAGGCCTCTCTCATCTTTTTAAGTGGGAGAACTTTCACAATTGGTGGCTGACAATACTTTTTTCCCCACTGTATTTTAGATAGCCTTCTTACTCATCTACCTGTTGATGTGCGGAAAGAGATGGTTGGTCTGATTCTGAGATTTCCAGGTTTGTTTTCTAATACACCTACACGTACAAACTTAATAGAACATGATATTGACATTGGAGATGCTGACCCCATTCGTCAACGGTTCTATAGAGTTTCTTCAGAGAAACTGCGTTGTCTGGATGCTGAGGTCGGGTACATGCTGGAGAGTAAAATAGCAGAGCCTTCTTTCTCCAGTTGTGCTCCTCCCTGTATTTTGGTCAGTAAATCGGATGGAACAAACAGATTTTGTATGGACTACCATAAGGTAAACGATGTCACTAAGCCAGATTCATTTCCTCTTCCTCGGATGGAGGACTGCGTTGATCAAGTCGGCGCAGCTAAGTTTGTGAGCAAATTTGACCTGTTAAAGGGCTATTGGCAGGTGCCACTGACGATTAGGGCACGTGAAATCTCTGCCTTTATTACACCTTTTGGTCTGTACTCGTATTCGGTTATGAGTTTCGGACTGCGTAATGCACCTGCCACTTTTCAGCGACTTATGAACAGGGTTGTCTCTGGTCTGGCCGGGTGCGCTGTTTATCTGGACGATGTAGTGATATATGCAGATACTTGGGAGGAACATCTGTCCCGTATTCAAGCCTTGTTCCAATGTCTGGCTGCGGGTCGCCTCACGATAAATTTGGCTAAATGTGAGTTTGCTAAGGTGATTGTTATATACCTTGGAAAGATGGTTGGGCAGGGTGAAGTGAGTCCTGTTCGGGCTAAAGTGGTAGCTATTGATGCTTTTCCACCACCAACTACTAAAAAGGAACTGATGCGTTTCTTGGGAATGATTGGGTATTATCATGGTTTTTGTAGGAACTTCTCTACTGTGGTCGCTCCCT
Organism: Coregonus clupeaformis; assembly: GCF_020615455.1. Lineage (NCBI taxonomy): Eukaryota > Metazoa > Chordata > Actinopteri > Salmoniformes > Salmonidae > Coregonus > Coregonus clupeaformis. Next base: position 36,539 of record NW_025534560.1, on the reverse strand, counting down.
TGATAGATTTGCTGAAAGCTAAGGCTGTGTACGTATGGTCTTCTCGTTGTCAACAGGCTTTCGAAGATGCAAAGAGGTTGCTTACCTCAACTCCGGTACTGGCTGCTCCTCGTGTGGATTTGTAATTTACCTTGCAGGTGGATGCTAGTCATGTGGGGGCAGGTGCAGTTTTGCTGCAAGCAGATGTGTCTGGGGTTGAGAGGCCTGTTAGTTTCTTTTCCAAAAAGTTTAACCATTATCAGTTGAACTATTCGGTCATTGAAATAGAAGCACTAGCACTCATATGGGCGCTGCAACACTTCGAAGTGTATGTCGGGTCGGGAGTAATACCTATTGTGGTCTACACCGACCATAACCCTCTCACCTTTTTGAGGTCCATGATGTGTCCTGATCAGAGGATAATGAGATGGTGTTTATTTTTACAATCCTTCCATCTAGATGTGCGGCACATCCGGGGGACTGATAACGTGATTGCTGATGCGCTCTCTCGTGCGCCCTGTTCCTGAATGTTTAGGTGACTGACCATTGTTTGGTTTTGTCATGTTCTATCTTTCCTGTCTGTTCCCTCCTGGTCTTGTGTTCTTCTTTCCTCTTAAACGTTGCTTCCTGTGTGTAAAGGATGCTGAGGTCATTCATTGGGCTCTCTCCATGCAGACACCTTTATTGATTTTTGTTGTGGTATTTTTGTGGCTTTTTGGTTGTTTGCTTTGGCACCTTTCAACACCTTGCATTATTACATTTATGCATGCATAACACTCACTTACACTACTGATTACACACACCATTGTTAATTGTACTTAGTTTACTTTCGTTAATAAATATATATTTTGGTATTCCTTGTCTCCACGTTGTCTCCCTTTTGTTACGAACTTTGAGCCGGTTCGTGACAACGGAAAACCCAGCCAACTGTATATTATCCATGTCGTCGTTCAACCACGACTCTGTGAAACATAAGATATTACAGTTTTTAATGTCCCGTTGGTAGGATAGTCTCGAACAGAGCTCATCCTGTTTATTCTCCAGTGATTGCACGTTGGCCAATAGAACGGATGGTAGAGGCGGGTTACCCACTCGCCGACAAATTCTCACAAGGCACCCGGATCTGCGCCCCCTATATCTCCGTCTTTTCTTCATGCGAATGACAGGGATTTGACAGGGATCACCGACAACGATGAGACAGCCTATAGGGAGGAGGTCAGAGATCTGGCCGTGTGGTGCCAGGACAACAACCTCTCCCTCAACGTGACCAAGACAAAGGAGATGATTGTGGACTACAGGAAAAAAAAGAGGACTGAGCACGCCCCCATTCTCATCGACAGGGCTGTAGTGGAACAGGTTGAGAGCTTCAAGTTCCTTGGTGTCCACATCACCAACGAACTATCATGGTCCAAACACACCAAGACAGTCGTGAAGAGGGGCACGACAAAGCCTATTCCCCCTCAGGAGACTAAAAAGATTTGGCATGGGTCCTCAGATCCTCAAAAAATTCTACAGCTGCACCATCGAGAGCATCCTGACTGGTTGCATCACCGCCTGGTATGGCAACTGCCTGGCCTCCGACCGCAAGGCACTACAGAGGGTAGTGCGTACGGCCCAGTACATCACTGGGGCAAAGCTTCCTGCCATCCAGGACCTCTATACCAGGCGGTGTCAGAGGAAGGCCCTCAAAATTGTCAAAGACTCCAGCCACCCTAGTCATAGACTGTTCTCTCTGCTACCGCACGGCAAGCGGTACCGGAGTGCCAAGTCTAGGTCCAAAAGACTTCTCAACAGCTTCTACCCCCAAGCCATAAGACTCCTGAACAGCTAATCATGGCTACCCGGACTATTTGCACTGCCCCCCCCACCCCCATCCTTTTTACGCTGCTGCTACTCTGTTAAGTATTTATGCATAGTCACTTTAACTCTACCCACATGTACATATTACCTCAACTACCTCAACTAGCCAGTGCCCCGCACATTGACTCTGCAACGGTACCCCCCTGTATATATAGCCTCCCTACTGTCACTTTATTTTACTTCTGCTCTTTTTTTCTCAACACTTTTTTTGTTGTTGTTTTATTCTTACTTATTTTGTTTAAAATAAATGCACTGTTGGTTAAGGGCTGTAAGTAAGCATTTCACTGTAATGTCTGCACCTGTTGTATTCGGCGCATGTGACCAATAAAATTTGATTTGATTTGATTTGGGCATGGTCCGGGAGAAACAGTAAATTCTTTGCGTCAGACTCATTAAAGAAAAAATCTTCATCCAGTTTGAGGTGAGTAATTGCTGTTCTGATATCCAGAAGCTCTTTCCGGTCATAAGAGATGGTAGCAGCAACATTATGTACAAAATAAGTTACAAACAATGCAAAAAAACACTAAATATCACAATTGGTTAGGAGCCCGTAAAACGGCAGCCATCCCCTCCGGCGCCATTATGTCGATGGCTAAATCTAGCCTTTAGAAGTTGCTAAACCCAAACAAGTTTTTTCAAGGATGGAGTTGAGGAGCAAAGAAAGCTTTGCACTGGAAATAAATATTGCCTTTCGTGATTGACGTTTAAACGTTCCATTGACCAACCTTCTAGGTCTAACCTTCTCATTAGCCACTAGAGAACCAGGTAAGCAGACTGAATTACAGTTAGTGATCATATCTGCTCATTTCTGATATAAACATACAGTGCAGCAATGTATGCACATTTACTGAAATATCCCATGGATAGGAGAGCAATATCTAACTCTTCCTCACTCTTACACAGCCCGGGGTTATGGAATCTCAGCAGGGCCCGGCTCCAAAAACAACAGCCAGTATTCATTCATACACTCAAATCATTATTATTGGTCACATACACATATTTAGTAGATGTTATTGTGGGTGTAGCGAAATGCTTGTAAATGCTCCCTATACCTTGAAACCTATAGCAGCCAACAGCACAGACACCTGTTGATGACCATGGCCACATACACAATCTTCCCCCATACTAAACTAAAGGGCACAGGTTAGGGAAAGAAGGAATCTAAAAACATAAGTTCCCTCTACTGCAGGTATGGAAGTAGACATTGGAGGGCTAAGAGCGCCATCTTGTGCAAGAGTTTATGAAGACAGGAATGAAGGTGAAATCTATATACTTCTATTATTTATTTCTATTAGTTATCTATTATTTTATTTTTCATTTATAACATTCAATATAGACATGTGCAGACAAATAATGTCAAATTATTTATCAAGAATAAAAAAAGTAATTACAGTAGAACATTTCATTTGTTTTAGGCAAGGAAAGGCACACAGTTCTGAACACATTAATATAGCAAAAATATTTTGAAATCCCAATTTGAATGTTTTCATACATGATCAAGTAGCAACAAGTTTCAGGCAGTATCAGGAGGGGGCATACGTTTCAGGTTCAAGCTAAAACAAAGACAGTACAGATTCACACAATCAAATTCATGACAAAATATGGACGATGCTGATAGTACTTTGCTAAAAATAGAAAAACTGATAATTTGAGTTAATCTTAGAACAGGGCTGCTAAGTTCATATGTTTTTGCGTGCTTGGCTGCGATGCAGCAGAAGAAACCCACACGTCTCTGGTGAGGGAGGGAGAGAGGACCTTGGGCATAAACAAAGCTGTCGCGCTAATTCTAACCCTGACCATTGTGTAACATGCTTTAGCACACTGCCCCGTCACACCGCCTACAGCAGTGTGGCGGCCAGACCTGATTTACCGGGCCAACCATACCCAAGGCACAGCATCTCTCCCCCGTCATAGGACTACGACACACTTCAGGATCATGCATAAGGAACACAAAAGTAGTCTAGACGAAGCAACACAGACTGAGAGACAGAGAGAGAAAGGAAGAGAAAGGTGAAAACCATGAAAACACCAGTTGTAGTCCTTCTTCCAGTGTAATAGTGTATCAATCGAACATGCCAGGGAACTTGTTATTACAGTACGTGGTGAAGTTAAACTCCTCCACTGTAAACTCAACGTCCTTCCACTTCTTGGCTAGTTTTCTTCCCTCTGGAGTCTCCATGGCAAAGTTCTCGATGGCCAGAATGGGCAGCAGGGCAATCTCCTTATATACCATTTCCATTCCCCATTGCTGTTCAGATATAAATATATAAACAAATATACTGATGTAGATTTCCATATATAAGCATGTTAAAAGACAATAGAATAGTCCTAGTAACATAAGATAAACGGAAAGGCTGCGGATACAAATTCTACTGGACCTTTCTTCCCGGGGTGTAAAAGTCCCGAAGTTTCTGTGCATGTGCACGATTCTGTATTTACGCACAGTCTCTGCTCTACTCCTAGAGAACAGGCTATTCTGGCGAATGGTTCTCGTTTAATAAAGTGAGATCAAAGCTGAATCAATTTCTGCAAGATCACATAATGATAGTATTGTACATAACAGAACTGAATATACACTGAGCGTACACAACATAAGGAACACCTTCATAATATTGAGTTACACCCCCTTTTGCCCTCAGAACAGCCTCAATTCATCGGGGCATGGTCTCTACCGGTGTGCCTGGCACCTACTACCATACCCCGTTCAAAATCACTTAAATATTTTGTCTTGCCCATTCAACTCTGAATGGCACACATACACAATCCATGTCTCAATTGTCTCGAGGATTAAAAATCATTCTTTAACCTGTCTCCTACCTTTCCACTACACTGATTGAAGTGGATTTAACAAGTGACATCAATAAGGGATCATAACTTTCACCTGGATTCACTTGGTCAGTCTATGTCATGGAAAGAGCTGGTGTTCATAATATTTTGTACACTCAGTTTAATAGCATAGTATAATAATAATAATAATAATAATAATAATATGCCATTTAGCAGACGCTTTTATCCAAAGCGATTTACAGTCATAATACATTAATGTTACTGTAAGACAAAAAACACCACCTCAGGTTTTAGAATGGTGACCTTTTTCTCTCATGCAGCCACAACACAACAGCGCGCCACTAGACAAAATATCTGCCTACGGATCCGCAGCCTCGGCCTAAAATAAAAAGCTAGAGATTAAAGGCCAACCTCACCTTGCCACAGGAATCTAAAAACATAAGTTCCCTCTACTGCAGGTATGGAAGTAGACATTGGAGGGCTAAGAGCGCCATCTTGTGCAAGAGTTTATGAAGACAGGAATGAAGGTGAAATCTATATACTTCTATTATTTATTTCTATTAGTTATCTATTATTTTATTTTTCATTTATAACATTCAATATAGACATGTATGAAACCTCACCCTGCCACAGGCAGCACAGCTGATCACACGGCCTGGCTCCCAGTCCTCAAAAGTCTTCAGAAGGGTCTGCCCATTGGTTTTATAGTACCTCCTGAAAACACACACACATGCACAGGTTAACTCCTCACACACAAACACACTGATGCAAAAACACTTCCAATATGTGACAGTGACAGTATCGGGACAGACATTAGAGAAACACAACTTACTCAAAGTCAGGGTTGATGTTGACATGGTGTGCGTTTTCAATTACTTTAATGTCATTGCCGAAGGCCACGAGCACAAAACAGCCTCGACGCGAGAGCTGAATGCTAGCAGCACTGAAACGACCCTTCTTCTTGATCTTCAACTGTTCTTTCAACTGTCTGGTCAACAACGCTTCTGTCTGGAGCTCAGTGATCTAATAGTGGAGACAGAGAGAGAAAAGATCTAGTGAAAAAGAGATTAGAGAATGAGGAATTGGCATGCTCAACTCAAAAATAATTTGGGTGCCGGGTTCAAAAGACATATACTGGAAAAAAGGAAAGTGAGTGAGTGTAGGTTTTTCCAAAGAGATGAGATACATGCAGGGGTAGTACATAGAGAAAGATACCAGCCTCACCACCATGAGGAATAGCCTCACCTTCATTTGGAACTCCCTGGGCTCCATCCTCTGCACTTCGCTGATGGCCCTGCCAGTCAATTCCTCCAGACATTCATTGAGATGTTCCCGACGCACCTCCCGCCCCCCTGCCTGGGCCACCACAGAGTAAACGCTGTCACTCGCCCGAGCCCGGCCACTGGCCTGCTGTTGTGCGATCTCATTGGTCAGCAGCCCATAGCGCACCACCAGGTTGCATTCTGGGATGTCCAGGCCCTCCTCGGCAACGCTAGTGGAGATCAGGAGGTTGAGGGAGCCCTGGCGGAAGTTTTTGATTGTGTCCTTCTGCTCATTCTACAAGCGCACCCACATAAACACACAAACAGAGGTCAGTTGTTGGTATGACACAGGCATTGGCACTTTCCAACCCACCTTTCTATACCTCCAAAAGTTCTGACTGTGTTTAATGTCAGGTTACCTGGGTCATGTAATTGATGCCGTTGCCAGCGCCCTGTCAGAATGGCTGCCCTGATACCAGCACGCTGCAGGGCTGGGTTCTTGGACACCCAGTCATACAAGCAGTGGGTGCTTTTCGGGTCTTGGAGAAGAGGATGCCTCTGGAGTGCCCACCCTGGTCAAACTGCTCCAGCAGGGTGCTCTGAAGCTTCCCCATCTTAGGGTTTTCAAACCGGTCATCGCCTGCCAGTTTCCTCAGCTCCACCTCGTTCTCTGTTGAGGATCAGGACACTGACTATCAATGTTCAGAAGTTGAACTTCCTATACTCTTAATATTCCCAAGAATCACACGCATACAGTATGTGAGAAAGTGGGAGAGATTGTTCCAAGGGAATTGCAGGTTCTCACCCTGGTAGAGTCCAAGCAGGAAGAAGTCAGTTCCATCCATGGCAGTGGAGCTCTTGGTGCTATAGTAGGCCTCTAGTACCCTAAAGGCATCCACCATGCGCACTGTGTCGTTGATGAGCAGGGCGTCAAACCAATACAGCTCTCAAGTTCAAAGGCTATATGTTTATAGAACAGAATTGAACTCACCTGAGGTCTTCTGTCAACGATGTCAAACCTTTTCCTGGGTCTGGGGACCTTTTTCTTCAGCTCAGGGGCATACACTTTAGACGACACAATCACTGAGTCCAGGTTGGCACAAATCTGAAGGCGATAAATAACGAAATTAGCTAAATGTAAAGGGTAAACATAAAGTGTTAGATCAGGGTCATTATTAGGTTTTACTCAGGATGAACGTTTGGGCTGAAGAAATAGCATGTGAAGACCACCAGAGAGAGAGAGAAACTGACATGCAGCACATGCCCCACAGCTCCTTTGATGCTCTTGGCTCCCCCTGTCCCAGGAGAGGCAGTGAGGCCCAGGATCTGTGGCAGCCGCCTCTCCCCCTTCAGCTTCTGCGCCACGTAGCGCCCCATGATCTTATTATAGACACCGTCCTTATGCGTGTGGTGGCACTCATCAATGATCAGCAGAGTGAACTCTATGGTGGGAGAAAGGAACACAATGGTATTGTGACCTCAATGGAATACAATGGTCTTACTGTATAATAGTTCAACATATGGTTTAAACCTAAGATTTGGACCAATCTTTTAGGTGTGTTAGCTTAGGTTCCAGAGCTTTAGTGTGTCAGGTATAGATACTCTTTATCATGTAGTGTCTGTCAATTGGGATTGATACCAAGGGCTACTGGTGCACAGTGGAACAAAGCCTGGGAGCCATTTTACAACAACCTAACTTGAATAATTAGTAACAAGTAGCGTGTACTGCACATACCTCACAGTAATAACATGATTCAATATGTGGTAGGGCAGCAGAGTAGCCACTCACGTGAGAGCTCGACATGTTTTCCCTCCTCCTGGTTGGTCAGGGCATTCTCCAGTATCTGTGCTGTACAGATGACCAGGTCAGAGTTCTTGACCTCGCAGCCAAAGAAGTCCTTCTGGTCACAGTCCCCACTGATAGACACCAGGCTATAGTCCCGACCCCAGGTAGGGTTTGAACTCTTTGTTGTAGTGCTGGTCTACCAAATGAACCTGGAAAACATAATGTAAACTGTAATGTCCCACTGTTTAGATTGCTTATCTTTTTTAAAGAACTGAGGTCGAAGTGCGTTCATATACAGTGAGGGAAAAAGTATTTGATCCCCTGCTGATTTTGTACGTTTGCCCACTGACAAAGACATGATCAGTCTATAGTTTTAATGGTAGGTTTATTTGAACAGTGAGAGACAGAATAACAACAAAAAAATCCAGAAAAATGCATGTCAAAAATGCTATAAAATGATTTGCATTTTAATGAGGGAAATAAGTATTTGACCCCTCTGCAAAACATAACTTAGTACTTGGTGGCAAAACCCTTGTTGGCAATCACAGAGGTCAGACGTTTCTTGTAGTTGGCCACCAGGTTTACACACATCTCAGGAGGGATTTTGTCCCACTCCTCTTTGCAGATCTTCTCCAAGTCATTAAGGTTTCGAGGCTGACGTTTGGCAACTCGAACCTTCAGCTCCCTCCACAGATTTTCTATGGGATTAAGGTCTGGAGACTGGCTAGGCCACTCCAGGACCTAAGAAGCTCAGCTGGCTTCTTAGACTGATGAGGATCTATTGATGAGATTGAGAATTAGAGAAGATCGAGAATTAGAGAACAAAGGCTTCTGTATGACTGGAAACAACTACGGTACGCCCAACATGTCGGTAAAGATACTCATAGCTGTTAGGTGAAAACTAAGTGAAAAATCTTCTACTCGAATACCCATTGTCATACAACAAATGAGAAGACAGGCAGACAATGAGATACCTTCCCCCTTATTTATTGGTAAAATTACAATGTTGTTTTGCTTTGTTTAGCCCTGCCCTCCCCATGTCCCCCATCTCACAGCAGTGACAGCTGCAGGTACTGTTGTGCTAATCATTGATGTCATGTAACAGACGATCCCTCCCCGATATGAAAAAGTAAAAAAGAACAGAGAAAAGAAAAGCAAAAGAAACTGATAAAATCTGAAATCACAAGAGATGACAGAACCAGTGCACCCTATACCAGAGAATCTTCAGAAACAAAATAATTGTATACTAATAAAAAGACATCTTTACATGACAAAAATAATTGAGGATGACAAAGTATCATGTTGAGATTGGGAAGGTATTGTATTGACAGTAACTACTGATTGGTTACATATTTGAAGAAAATAATTATACAAATAATAGCAACATGTTTTCAATACACAATTGTGATTTTGGTCAGGAAAACAAATCTTGCTTTGTGTTTTATTCCACTTTCGTCATTGTATATGAATGATTCAGAGACATTATATTAATGCTAAAAAATGACTTATTGGTGACAATGATGTTAATGCACTATGTATATGGTTGGATATCATAGATTAATGATTGGAAAACCTTAGGTGGTCTAGTCTTTGAAATCATACTGTTTAACTTGTGCCAAAAATAAGTGAAAGTAATAACAATAATAATAACAATGTAATAGTTCAGTTCATCTACACAACTGCTATATCTGGAAGGAAACAACTGTTCTCCTAACTCCTTATTTGGGGTTGAGGAGTTGAACACTCTCCCTTCTTTTGCCCAAGGGTGACGATCGGGAACAAGACAAAATTAAATCATGAGAATTGCTACATTCACCCACCACCAAACTAAACAGGGTTAGAACAGTGACAGAAGACATACGTTGAAATACTGTAGTATTGTGGTAAAGAAATGTCAAGAGAGAGGGAGAGACAGAAAGGAGAGGGCCAAAGAGCCTGTTCATTATTCCTCCCAGTTGCGTTTGATTTTTTATTTTTCTTACAGAAATACAGTGAAACAAAGAAGAACAGTGCTCTGTTATGTGCGATTGGTAAGGATTTATATTTTTTTCCTCCCTAAGTGGGGTTGTTGTTTTTTGCCTGGGTGTTGTCAGATGTCCATAGTTTCGTTGCAGATACTGGGTTGTTATGTCCTCGGGTAAGTTAAAACAGTTGTAGGTCATCATGTTGGTCATAATTGTGTCATGTCTGTTGGTCGGATCATTGGAACCTTGGAGTTGTGTGTTGACAGTTGATTGGCCTGTGAGCTGGTTTGCTTATCAGCTGATCGGTGCAGTATTGGTGCATGGTGGTTGGTCAGACCGTCGGTTGGTTTGACCGTGGGATGTGTTTGTCAGCTGGTCTGGTCAGTTGGTTGATACTGCAGGTTGGTTGGTGTGTCGGTCCAGTTGGTTAGTTCCCACCTCCACAGCACTTGCTACCACCAGCCTGTGGGGCGGCTTCCTGCAGGTCCACTCCTGCCCGGCCACTGGCCCGGCCACTGGCTCCACCTGCTGGCTCGTTCTTAGGAAGCTTCTTGGCTACAGGAGAAGGACAAAAAGAAACAGTGAGTAGGAAGCCTTCATGGTTTCTACACATTTAATTTGTTCTGGGAAGAAATGTACACCGAGTATACAAAACATTATGAACACCTGCTCTTTCCATGACAGACTGACCAGGTGAAAGCTATGATCCCTTATTGATGTCAATTGTTAAATCCACTTCAAAATCAAGCGTAGATGAAGGAGAGGAGACATGTTAAAGACAGATTTTAAGCCTCGAGACAGTTGAGACATGGATTGTGTATGTGTGACAAAGGAGATGATTGTGGACTACAGGAAAAAGAAGAGGACCGAGCACACCCCCATTCTCATCGACGGGGCTGTAGTGGAGCAAGTTGAAAGCTTTAAGTTCCTTGGTGTCCACATCACCAACAAACTAAGATGGTCCAAGCACACCAAGACAGTTGTGAAGAGGGCACGACAAAACCTATTCCCACTAAGGAGACTGAAAAGATTTGGCATGGGTCCTCAGATTCTCAAAAGGTTCTACAGCTGCACCATCGAGAGCATCCTGACTGGTTACATCAGTCAGGTTCTACAACTGCTAAAAAGGTTCAACTACAACTAAAAATTGTCAAAGACTACAGCCACCCTGGTCATAGACTGTTCTCTCTGCTACCGCACGGCAAGCAGTACCGGAGCGCCAAGTCTAGGTCCAAGAGGCTTCTAAACAGCTTCTACCCCCAAGTCATAAGACTCCTGAACATCTAATCAAATAGCTACCCAGACTATTTGCATTGGTATTCTTTCTTAAAATTGCATTGTTGGTTAAGGGCTTGTAAGTACCGTATTTTCCGCACTATAAGGCGCACCGGAGTATAAGCCGCAGCAGCTAAATTGAATGATATTGAATGATGTGTACATATATAAGCCGCACTGGACTATAAGCCGCAGGTGTTTTAATGTTTAATTACCATATGTAAGGGTTCGTGCACAGAGGGGGATTGTTCGGGAAAAGAGATGGCTGCTTGAGGAAGCTCCCATTTATTAACATTTCAACAAACAAGTTGCATATTTGCATAACGTATTCAAGTGTTACCATTTAGTGCAATAGTAGCTACAGAACATATACTGTGCTGCGTAAACTGTACTGTATCACATAGCGTTTCAGACACACAAACTTTTTCAACTTTCAAACTTAAACGGTGCGCTCCCAAGCGCACACCGGCAGTGATCTACAGCAGTGGTTTTCAACCAGTGGTCCTTGAGGGAGTGCTAGGGGTTTCCCCAGCAAAATTAGTTAATAGCGTCACAATCATTTAACCACTTAACTTTGGTTATTTTTGAAAAACCTTGAAAAAAGTGTTGCACATCTTTGAATATTTATCTACATTATAGCCTATAGTAGTACCATAACAAAAAACAAAGCTTACAGCGCTTGACGAGGCAATATCAATGGCTAAATTAAATGTGTTTTTTTTGAAAGTGCAAAATAAAGTGCCTGTAACACGACAGTAAGCGCGTAAGCCTAAAGTTGCAGCAACACGGCTGCTTAAAATATACGGTAATCAGCCTACCAGAAAAGTCATTAATCCTCGTCTTCATCTTTTAGGCTAAGGTGCAGTACACGGCTGTAACCAGAAAAGTCAAGTCATTAATCCTCATCTCCGTCTTCTTCCTGCGTACTAAAACCTCATCTTCAGTGTCGGAAACGAACAGGCTCAGGGTGGCTTCGCCAGCCACTCTCTCCTCTCTCCTTCGTTGTCAGCTCTCAAAACCAACGAACTCCTCTTCGTCACTGTCGGAATCGAACAGCCTCTGAAGGGCCTCAGCTGTGGCGGCGTCCTCCTCTTCATCACGCAGCAGTCCAGCCTTTGGAACCTGTTAATGATCATGGATGTTTTGACAGCCAGATTGACTGCCCTTAACTAAAAAGCTGCATCATATGCATTTCTACGTTTGTTTTCCATAATGAGGGTTTGTGCATGTAAAACTTCCTTTGCACAAACTGTCTCGCTCTCGTAATGTCTGTCTGTCTTGCTCTCGTTCTGTCTCGCTCTGTCTCTCGTACCACTCTCGGTTCCACTTTTACTTTTGCGCGCTACCTGTCTCCCCACTCTTTTCCGGCCTCCAGCTTTCCTGCTGGAGCCCGCCGCTAAAGGTGGGGGCGCGGACCGGTCATAGAGGCCATAGAGTTAAAGTTGGTGGACTATAACCTGTAAAATCCATAGATTTAGGAGGTCTTCTAGTGGCCGTTAGCTGTAAAAATCCATAGATTAGCCGCACCGTTATATAAGCCGCAGGGTCGAAAAATGGGAAAAAAGGCGCGGCTTATAGTCAGAAAATTACGGTAAACATTTCACTGTAAGGTCTACACCTGTTGTATTCGGCGCATGTGACAAATAACATTTGATTTGTGTATGTGCTGGGTTTGGATTGTGTATGTGCTGGGTTTTTCACGCTTAACAGTTTGCTGTGTATATCAAGAATGGTCCACCACCCAAAGATCATCGAGCCTACTTGACATAACTGTCGAAAGCATTGGAGTCAACATGGGCCAGCATCCCTATGGAACGCTTGACACCTTATAGAGTCAATGCCCCAAAGAATTTAGGCTGTTCCGAGGGCAAAAGCGGGGTGCAACTCAATATTAGGAAGGTGTTCCTAATGTTTGATATACTCAGTGTCCACAGAAAAAATAACCCCGCTCTCCAAAGCAGTGTGACACTGTATACATGCACACATAATAATGTGGTACACGTACCTATGGCCATAAAGATCTCATTGACGTTCATGGCCGTCTTGGCTGAAGTCTCCATGAAGAGCAAACTGTTGTCATATGCGTACGCTTGTGCTTCCTACAAAAAAACAAAGGAAGGACAGAGATCTTTAGAGGTCTATCACAAACATATAGATACACTCAGTAATAACCCAACGTTTTGAGAGTTTGTGAGCATTCATGAATATCAACAGAAATGATAAAAATGTCATTTGTAGACATTCTACTGTTTAAACAACCTTAACATTTCCCACTAATAGTCCAGTGGGAGCAGCATCTAACTGTTAGGAGTTCCTCAGTACCTGGAAGTCCACAGCTCTTTTGTTGGAAAGGTCAGCTTTGTTCCCTGCCAGTGCAATGACGATGTTGGGGCTGGCTTGTCGTTGGAGCTCCTTCACCCAGTTCTTTGCGCGTGTGAATGTATCCTGCACAGGAAAAAAACACTTGTGATTTGATGAAATACACTGCTCAAAAAAATTAAGGGAACATTAAAATAACACATCCTAGATCTGAATGAATGAAATAATCTTATTAAATACTTTTTTCTTTACATAGTTGAATGTGCTGACAACAAAATCACACAAAAATTATCAATGGAAATCAAATGTATCAACCCATGGAGGTCTGGATTTGGAGTCACACTCAAAATTAAAGTGGAAAACCACACTACAGGCTGATCCAACTTTGATGTAATGTCCTTAAAACAAGTCAAAATGAGGCTCAGTAGTGTGTGTGGCCTCCACGTGCCTGTATGACCTCCCTACAACGCCTGGGCATGCTCCTGATGAGGTGGCGGATGGTCTCCTGAGGGATCTCCTCCCAGACCTGGACTAAAGCATCCGCCAACTCCTGGACAGTCTGTGGTGCAACGTGGCGTTGGTGGATGGAGCGAGACATGATGTCCCAGATGTGCTCAGTTGGATTCAGGTCTGGGGAACGGGCGGGCCAGTCCATAGCATCAATGCCTTCCTCTTGCAGGAACTGCTGACACACTCCAGCCACATGAGGTCTAGCATTGTCTTGCATTAGGAGGAACCCAGGGCCAACCGCACCAGCATATGGTCTCACAAGGGGTCTGAGGATCTCATCTCGGTACCTAATGGCAGTCAGGCTACCTCTGGCGAGCACATGGAGGGCTGTGCAGCCCCCAAAGAAATGCCACCCCACACCATGACTGACCCACCGCCAAACCGGTCATGCTGGAGGATGTTGCAGGCAGCAGAACGTTCTCCACGGCGTCTCCAGACTCTGTCACATGTGCTCAGTGTGAACCTGCTTTCATCTGTGAAGAGCACAGGGCGCCAGTGGCGAATTTGCCAATCTTGGTGTTCTCTGGCAAATGCCAAACGTCCTGCACGGTGTTGGGCTGTAAGCACAACCCCCACCTGTGGACGCCGGGCCCTCATACCACCCTCATGGAGTCTGTTTCTGACCGTTTGAGCAGACACATGCACATTTGTGGCCTGCTGGAGGTCATTTTGCAGGGCTCTGGCAGTGCTCCTCCTGCTCCTCCTTGCACAAAGGCGGAGGTAGCAGTCCTGCTGCTGGGTTGTTGCCCTCCTACGGCCTCCTCCACGTCTCCTGATGTACTGGCCTGTCTCCTGGTAGCGCCTCCATGCTCTGGACACTACGCTGACAGACACAGCAAACCTTCTTGCCACAGCTCGCATTGATGTGCCATCCTGGATGAGCTGCACTACCTGAGCCACTTGTGTGGGTTGTAGACTCAGTCTCATGCTACCACTAGAGTGAAAGCACCGCCAGCATTCAAAAGTGACCAAAACATCAGCCGGGAAGCATAGGAACTGAGAAGTGGTCTGTGGTCACCACCTGCAGAACCACTCCTTTATTGGGGGTGTCTTGCTAATTGCCTATAATTTCCACCTGTTGTCTATTCCATTTGCACAACAGCATGTGAAATGTATTGTCAATCAGTGTTGCTTCCTAAGTGGACAGTTTGATTTCACAGAAGTGTGATTGACTTGGAGTTACATTGTGTTGTTTAAGTGTTCCCTTTATTTTTTTGAGCAGTGTACATGACAAAGATAGATTTCACAATGGATGTTTGTTTTTCACACAAGAGCTCTATTATATATATCTAGAGACGTGTCAGTTACGAGAGCAAAGGATACTTGTTGAGGGTTTGAATTTGAATTGTGTCACATGGCTGAGGGAAATGTGCAGCAGCGCTCATAGAGGAAGCCCGCTCCATACTAAAGCTTGGTGACCTTAGACCAGACAGCTGACGACAGGTTTAAAAAAAAGAAACAAAATGCTGACTCGTCCTAAGGCTTTGGCTAGTGTAAGCACCGAGCATCCTGTCTCTCCAGCCTCACCCTCCTGTGGCTCCTTCTGCATGATGTGACTCGGTGTAAAAAAAAAAAACGCTAAATCATAATGAAAGTTCCCAACACCTGTGTGTAGGTTTAAAACACTAGGTGAAGCTGAAAAGACATAGTTACTCATTACCCAACTTTTGCAGTGGAATTCTTTGAATGTTATAACAGAAACGTGAGCGCTCTTTGAGGACAGGTATCCATCTAGCCATCAAGTATTGGTTTCCAGATGCTATTAGAGAAGTTCCAGGACAAAATCCCATTGTTGACCGACTTCCTTCCTGTTTTAAAGAGTCCACAGAGAGAGACCCCCTTCTCTCTGCTCCACTCCGGCTAGCATTAAGTCAATACATACGTTATTAGACAGATGACAAGTACCTCTTTCTAGCACATATCTATTTTCTGTTTTCAGTTTGAACATTCTCTATAAGGCTTTCTGTGGCCAAGAGTCAGGACATCCCACTCCTTGTGGCATATTTAAAGTGTCAGTCTGAGAGGTTTGGCTGCTCATGCGAGAGTCAGGTGATCAGCTGCCAAGAAATAACTGGTTCTGCAGCTCAGGTCTGCTCCTGATCTGGCCTTGAACACAGCCCCAGTTAAGAAGGCATTGTAAATGGTCTTCCTTCAGTCTACTACACATTCACACTTCCATTCTATTTGATCTTTATAACATGATACTGACTCAACACAAGGACAGCAATAAATCAACACAAACACTAAGCATGACTAAGACACAGTCAGAAGAATAACAATCCCAATGCAAACAGTGTCCCTACTCACCTCCGATGGTGCTCTCCTGGTACTCGTGGAACTGGCCCTTGACGAAGCGCAGCACCAAGCTGGACTTGCCCACCGCTGACTCTCCCAGCAGCACCAGCTTGAACTGGCAGATCTTGTTGCTGGCCGCCGCGCCGTTGGTCCGTGCTGGTCCTCCTCGACCTGCCATGCTGCTGAGCAGAGAGATTCACCAGTGTAAGAGGCTCTTGGTGGAGGATGAGGCTGCTCTAGGTGGGTGTGTCTGGGGCGGAGGACTGGGGCTCTGAAGCTGAGCAGGTGCTGGAGCTGAGACAGGCCAGGCAAGGGTGGGCTAAGCTGGGTCAGGAGAGTCAAGGCGGGCTGGAGGAAGAGGGGACTTCACCTGTGGGGGCTGGAAGAAAGAACAGACTGTGACTAATAACATCACAAGTTGGCGGCCAGTATGATACAGGAAAACTTAAGTAAAGTAGAGTGCCTTCAGAAAGTATTCATAACCCTTGAATTATTCCACATTTTATTGTGTTACAGCCTGAATTCAAAATTGATTAAATCATTTTGTTTGTTCTCAACCACCTACACACACAATACCCCATAATGACAAAGTGAAAACATGTTTAGAAAATGTTACTCATTTATTGAAAATTAAATAAAGAAATATCTAATTTACATATGTATTTACAACCCTGAGTCAATACTTTGTAGAAGCACCTTTGGCAGCGATTACAACTGTGAGTCTTTCTAGGTAAGTCTCGAAGAGCTTTCCACACCTGGATTGTGCAACATTTGCCCATTATTCTTTTCAAAATTCTTCAAGCTCTGTCAAATTGGTTGATGATCATTGCAAGACAGCCATTCAAGTCTTCCCATACATTTTCAAGTAGATTTAAGTCAAAACTAACTTGGCCACGCAGGAACATTCACTGTTTTCTTGGTAAGCAACTCCAGTGTAGATTTGGCCTTGTGTTTTAAGTTCTTGTCCTGCTGAAAGGTAAATTCATCTCCCAGTGTCTGGTGGAAAGCAGACAACCAGGTTTTCCTCTAGGATTTTGCCTGTGCTTAGCTCCATTTTGTTAATTTTTTTATCCTGAAAAACTCTCCAGTCCTTAACGATTACAAGCATACCCATAACATGATGTAGCTTAAAAATATGGAGAGTGGTACTCAGTAATGTCTTGTATTGGATTTGCCCCAGACATAACACTTTGTATTCAGGATAAAAAGTTAAATGCTTTGCCACATTTTTTGCAGTATTACTTTAGTGTCTTGTTGCAAACAGGATGCACATTTTGGAATATTTGTATTCTGTACAGGCTTCCTTCTATTCACTCTGTCAGTTACGTTAGTATTGTGGAGTAACTACAATGTTGTTGATCCATCCTCAGTTGTCTCCGCCATTAAACTCTGTTTTAAAGTCACCATTGGCTTCATGGTGAAATCCCTAAGCGGTATCCTTCCTCTCTGGCAACTGAGTTAGGAAGGTCGCCTGTATCTTTGTAGTGGCTGGGTGTATTGATACACCATCCAAAGTGTAATTAATAACTTCACCATGCTCAATGGGTTATTCAATGTCTACCAACAGGTTCCCTTCTGTGCGAGGCATTGGAAAGGGACCTTACAGATAATTGTATGTGTGGGGTTCAGAGATTAGGTAGTCATTCAAAAATCAGGTTAAACACTATTATTGCACACAGAGTGAGTCCATACAACTTATTATGTGACTTGTTAAACAAATGTTTACTTCTGAACTTATTTAGGTTTGCCATAACAAAATGGGGGGAGTATTTGATCCCCTGCTGATTTTGTATGTTTGCCCACTGACAAAGACATGATCAGTCTATATTTTAATGGTAGGTTTATTTGAACA
The DNA here is from genome assembly GCF_020615455.1 of Coregonus clupeaformis. Classification (NCBI taxonomy): domain Eukaryota; kingdom Metazoa; phylum Chordata; class Actinopteri; order Salmoniformes; family Salmonidae; genus Coregonus; species Coregonus clupeaformis. The sequence continues at coordinate 18,650 of NW_025534560.1, read as the reverse complement.
GTGAGAGACAGAATAACAACGAAAAAATCAAGAAAAACGCATTTTAATGAGGGAAATAAGTATTTGACCCCCTCTCAATCAGAAAGATTTCTGGCTCCCAGGTGTCTTTTATACAGGTAACGAGCTGAGATAAGCGTGTGTATAAGCGCTATAACAAAAATGCAATGTACAGTAGTAGAAATATTAGAATGAGCTATGTGAATAATACAGTATATGAATACACAGTGTGAAAAACAGTATAAAAGAAACGGGAAGTGTCCAGTGTTTAATGTCTCTATGTACATGGGGCAGCAGAGTTGGCTGCTTGTGTACAGTTGAAGTCGGAAGTTTATATACAGTGAGGGAAAAAAGTATTTGATCCCCTACTGATTTTGTACGTTTGCCCACAGACAAAGAAATTATCAGTCTATAATTTTAATGCTAGGTTTATTTGAACAGTGAGAGACAGAATAACAACAAAAAAATCCAGAAAAACGCATGTAAAAAATGTTACAAATTGATTTGCATTTTAATGAGGGAAATAAGTATTTGACCCCCTCTCAATCAGAAAGATTTCTGGCTCCCAGGTGTCTTTTATACAGGTAACGAGCTGAGATTAGGAGCACACTCTTAAAGGGAGTGCTCCTAATCTCAGTTTGTTACCTGTATAAAAGACACCTGTCCACAGAAGCAATCAATCAATCAGATTCCAAACTCTCCACCATGGCCAAGACCAAAGAGCTCTCCAAGGATGTCAGGGACAAGATTGTAGACCTACACAAGCCTGGAATGGGCTACAAGACCATCGCCAAGCAGCTTGGTGAGAAGGAAAAAAAAATTAAAAATTAAATTAAATGTAAGGTGACAACAGCTGGTGCGATTATTCGTAAATGGAAGAAACACAAAATAACTGTCAATCTCCCTCGGCCTGGGGCTCCATGCAAGATCTCACCTCGTGGAGTTGCAATGATCATGAGAACGGTGAGTAATCAGCCCAGAACTACACGGGAGGATCTTGTCAATGATCTCAAGGCAGCTGGGACCATAGTCACCAAGAAAACAATTGGTAAGACACTACACTGTGAAGGACTGAAATCCTGCAGCGCCCGCAAGGTCCCCCTGCTCAAGAAAGCACATATACATGCCCGTCTGAAGTTTGCCAATGAACATCTGAATGATTCAGAGGAGAACTGGGTGAAAGTGTTGTGGTCAGATGAGACCAAAATGGAGCTTTTTGGTCTAAACTCCACTCGCCGTGTTTGGAGGAAGAAGAAGGATGAGTACAACCCCCAAGAACACCATCCCAACCGTGAAGCATGGAGGTGGAAACATCATTCTTTGGGGATGCTTTTCTGCAAAGGGGACAGGACGACTGCACCGTATTGAGGGGAGGATGGATGGGGCCATGTATCGCGAGATCTTGGCCAACAACCTCCTTCCCTCAGTAAGAGCATTGAAGATGGGTCGTGGCTGGGTCTTCCAGCATGACACCGACCCGAAACACACAGCCAGGGCAACTAAGGAGTGGCTCCGTAAGAAGCATCTCAAGGTCCTGGAGTGGCCTAGCCAGTATCCAGACCTGAACCCAATAGAACATCTTTGGAGGGAGCTGAAAGTCTGTATTGCCAGCGACAGCCCCGAAACCTGAAGGATCTGGAGAAGGTCTGTATGGAGGAGTGGGCCAAAATCCCTGCTGCAGTGTGTGCAAACCTGGTCAAGACCTACAGAAAACATATGATCTCTGTAATTGCAAACAAAGGTTTCTGTACCAAATATTAAGTTCTGATTTTCTGATGTATCAAATACTTATGTCATGCAATAAATAATTACTTAAAAATCATACAATGTGATTTTCTGGATTTTTGTTTTAGATTCCGTCTCTCACAGTTGAAGTGTACCTATGATAAAAATTACAGACATGCTTTGTAAGTAGGAAAACCTGCAAAATCGGCAGTGTATCAAATACTTGTTCTCCCCACTGTATGTGTATCTTTGTGTAGGGGTGGCATGTGCCCTTTTTGATAAGAAGGGCACTTTTCCTCCCCTGCCTGACTTGTGTGGATCCCCATGAGCGAAAGAGAGAGAAAGAGAGAGAGGAAGGGAGAGAGCAAAGAAAAGTGAGAGATGGAGTGGGGAAAGAGGAGAGAGAGAAACATGAAGGATGGAGTGTGAGAGAAAATGGAGAGATGAAGAGAGGAAGAGGTTGAGGAAGAGCATGCGGTCTCGTGTCTGTTGGTCTGTATGATTCGCTGCGGTGGGTCAGAGGCTTTCACACGCCTTTATGAATGCTTATTTTGAGCGGAGCCCGTGCTGCCCTAATCTTTAGCGCTCGCCTGAATGAGAAAGCTGATTAAAACCCAATTATATGCTTCAGATTTGGCCTCTAGTAAAGCCTTGGCTGATTGGACACGCTCAGAGTTTGGACTCAGGCCTGGGTGCATGGGATGCCTTGGGTCCCAGTGAACCATGGCTGAGCCGCAAATGGCACCCTATTCCATATATAGTGCACTATTTTTGACCAGAGCCCTATGGGCCCTGGTCAAAAGTAGTGCACTAAATAGGAAATACGGTGTCATTTGGGATGCAATCCATGTGTTTCTGTGGTTGAGGACACAATGCCTTGACGTGCACTGTACTGTGTGAGGACGATAGGGTGCGTGTGGTATGTGAATGTTGGTGTGTGAGTGTTTGTGTGTGTATGTGAATGTGTTTGTGTGTGTGTATATAACTTGTGTTTGCTGTTGTAGATACAGTGTTAAGATTTGCGTTGGGATTGTGTGTGTTTAAATTAAAATAGAACAGAATAGAATCCACTCTAAGCTTTAGTTACTGTACTAGAGGAAGGGGACAGCTTGTTACAGTAGGACTTATATCCTTGTCATTATATCTCTCTTCAATGTCCATAACGCCCCCTTTCTTTTCCACATCAGACTATTCTGTGGAGTATATGATGCAATTGTATAGGTTTGACAATATTAAATTCCCTAAAAAGTCCTATGGGACTGGTATGTTTCTCTATCCTGACAGCCAGTACAGTGTGTGTGTGTGTGTGTGTGTGTGTGTGTGTGTGTGTGTGTCAGTCAGTAGGGGGTTTATATCTCATATAAATGCACTGGGGAGGTAGAGGAAGATGGAGGCAGGAAGTGGTGGCTGGTGTCACTTTGAATCGGAGGACGGGCTCATAATGACTAGTAATTAATGGAACAATATCAAACATATACCGTTTCATTTATTGAATTCCATTCATTAATATGAGCCCCCCCCAAGTGTTACGAGCCTCCTGGGAGAGGGAGAGAGAGAGGAGAGGAGAGAGAGAAGAGAGAGGAGAGGAGAGGAGAAGAGGAGAGGGAGAGGAGAGGGAGAGGAGAGAGAGAGAGGAGAGGTGAAGAGAGGAGAGCTAGACTCCTAGTCTTTGTGACAAGGTCAAGGTCACCTCTGCCAGGACGATCGCACCTGGTCACTGTCTATCCGAGAGATGAGCTCTCTCTGTGTGTGTGCATACGTGTGGTGGTTCAGGAGGCATCCTGACAAGCATCCCCTCCCTCCCCCTCCTTTTCTCTCCATCTTGCCTCACTTTATTATTAGTGGCAGCTACAGGGGCAGTGGAGCGGAAAATTCCCATCGAGAAACAAACCGGCATCTGCATATTACAGCCCTGTTTCACGTCTGCCATGAGCGAATAAATTAACACATGAATAACAATGAAAGTCACCGGCGAGTTGCCTCTAGCGCTCTAAGAGGCTGCGCCGTGTGCTAGTCTGGAGGAGAAGAAAGTTGTCTTTTAAGTGGAGGAACAGTGAAGCAAAGTGGTGGGAGGTTGAGCACTAGCATATTTGGCATATGACACAGAGTAGGCAACAAGGAGTGGAATGTTAGCTAAAAAGAATGGTACCCAGGCTAACCAGATCTGTCTGCCAATCAAAGATGACGAGCGTGACCATGTGATTCAATTAAAGAGAGTCACAAACAGAACTGTGTGTGTGTGTGTTTGTGTGTTCATTCACAGGGTCCACTGACAGAGAAACACTGTCATCTTGCCTAATTGCCAATGAGATGAGATATCTATTTCAGGGTTTGTTTTGTGCAATACATGGCAGTCCCTCTCTATGTCTGTCTGTGAGGCCTAGTCAAGGAAAGCGTTTACCACTGGAGTTTAGACGGTATCCTTCCTCCTTCCAGATCAGACGTGACGGATGGTAAGTGTGTGTGAACTTTGAGCTAGTACAAACTTCCAATGGCCATCTATCATGTGTCCATTACTGGGCAGCCCCGCTTCACTGGGTAAATGACAGTGTTTATCTGTGTCCCCCCTCCCTCCCTCCCTCCCTCCCCTTCATCCATTTGCCTCCCTGTCTTTCCTTTACTCAGTGTCCCCTTTATCAGCCTCTATCTCCCACCGCCCAGCACCTCTCTCCCCCACTATCCCTCTATCCCTCTATCAGAGGTACTAAGCCACTCTGGTGTAATCTGGGTCTTCTTAGGGGCCATAACACCCTCATATTTGACACATTCATCCCACCACACTCCTTCAAAAACATATTAACTGAGCTGCTGTCTGATCAATGTACCTGCTGATCATTAAGTCTGCTGTGTTGCCTTGGACTTTTCTGCTCGAACCCACTGTGAATTTCTTATTGTTGTATTTTTGATGAATTTGTACATTTCCTCTGTGTAGTGTGTATTTTTCTTTTTTTGTGGTATTGCGTGTTGTCCTGTTCACTGTTGCAATGTTATGACTATTGGCCAGGTCGTTATTGTAAATGAGAATTGGTTCTCAATTGACTTATCTGGTTAAATAAACGTGAGAAAATGTTTTATGGGGCCTGGAGGATGGATAATATGCTGCAGGAAGAGAGGGGGAAGTGAGGCCTTGTACTGCCCAGAAACACAGCCTTTCTTTGGGCTTTCTCACCAAGGGCCTGGGGTGGAGGGGGTGGAGTGGTGGACATCTCCAGTAGCGGGGGGCAACCAAACAGACAAGGCTGTTATGATGACTAGACATCCATTACAAACAGAGAATGGAACAGGATGTTGAACACAAACATATATAATTCTATGGTTGAACACTGCATGAGGTCGGTTTGATAAGAGAGAAAATGTGTTAAAAAGGGAACTGAGGAAAAGTAGGGATTGATATTCTGTGACATTTAAGAAAGTGGCACACCGTTCTATTAATTTGACAGAGCGCTGTGTGACAACAAAAGCTTTGGATATGCTTTGGATATTTATACTAGATAATAACAGATAGTGAGTATGGCCTAGTCTCCACAGGACAGACCGACAGACAGACAGGCAAACAGTCAGACAAGACATACAGACAGGCAGACATGGGTAAACAGTAAAGACAGACAGACGTGTGGTGGTCTATTCCTTCTCCTCTCCGTACCGTCTCCCTGCTCCAGACTTTTCCCGCTCCACTGGGCCCTGCGTGCCGATCCGAAACACAACCTTTTCCCAGAGTCTAAACCGGCGGGACACGAAGGACCAAACCCCAGGGCGAGGGGGGCAGAGACAGAGTACATGGCTACATAGCCAAACGTCATTTATGGAAATAGAAATGTTGGCATATGCTATGAGGAGACAGGGAAGGTTTCTGTATTAGAGATTATCGATTATATTAGAGATATTCTTTCACTGGAGTCTTCTATTGACGGCATAGGGATATGTACTGTCTCCCGAGTGGCGTAGTGGTCTAAGGCACTGCATCGCAGTGCTAGCTGTGCCACTAGAGATCCTGGTTCGAATCCAGGCTCTGTCGTAGCCAGCCGCGACCGGGAGACCCATGGGGCGGCGCACAATTGGCCCAGCGTCGTCCAGGGTAGGGGAGGGAATGGCCGGCAGGGATGTAACTCAGATGGTAGAGCATGGCGTTTGCAACGCCAGGGTTGTGGGTTCAATTCCCACAGGGGGCCAGTATGAAAAATAAAATAATGTATGCACTCACTAACTGTAAGTCGCTCTGGATAAGAGCGTCTGCTAAATGACAAAAATGTTTTTAAAAATGTATGTGGCTGACAGACACATCAGATGGACCGATCAGGGACTGACTAGCCACATGTGGTGATACCCAGGGCTTAAGGTGTGTCTCGACGCTGCTGCAAACAACATGACACGTGCACACACGCATACGCACACTATGACACATACATGTCCAAAGGCACAGTGAGTGAGGAAAGTCATTTCCCTCCACAGGGAATAAATAAAATGGGAAAATGGCGAGGCGGCACAAAAATAAAACGCAGATGCGCAAATGCATTCATGCAGAAAATCCCAGCCTTTAATCCAATCCCTCACGCTTTATTAAAACAGAGTGAGAGAGAGAGATAGAGACAGACAGGGACCATGAAGAGACACACACTGACTCACACATGCAGACACACACATCACAACAACAAGCTTTATCATAGGCCGTGGAAAGATCAGAACCAAGAAAGAGGTAGAGTCAGAGTATCTCTCTCAGTCTCACATAAAAACATACAGAGACACACCCAAACACACACACACACACACACACAAACATAGAGACACCCACACCACAATAGCATGCTTTATCAATTCTCGAAGATATGAAAAGAGATGCCAAGCAGAAAATAAACAATAGTAACTCAGACACAGACACAGCCTTTACTGTGGTCTGAGCATCCACCCCCTCTAGTGACATCAGGTCAAATCAGACCAAGCCACTGTCCCCCCTCCCTCCCTCCCTCCCACTAAATTAAGAGGAGGAAGAGCTATCCCAACATGCATCTCATCCACATGTTAGTGGACCTGTCCCGCCCCGGCAGACTCTACGCCTCTTTTAATTGGCTCTCAAAATATTTTGGGAGGCGCTGGTGTGACAGGTTAAAGGACATATTCATAGCCTGTTATACACTAAAAAGTATTAGTAAGTTCATGGTATGTAAGGATCTTAAAATATCTAAGGTTAAAAAGATCATGCATTCAGTACTAGTTCATAGAGATTGATAACATTCATAATTGTGTTAAAAGGTTAAAATCCGTCAAGTGTACAAAGGGTAAAAATTGTAAGAGGAATGTGTAAACGTTATATTGACTACTTTATTTTGTGGTGCCTAATTTAAGGGTAAAAGTGTTAATCTGTGATCTACTAAATGCTCTTAATCTATGAGCCTGAGATCGATTGCTCTGGTCTCCACCCAACTTCCCAGGGAAATCGCGGTCTTTTTCCTCATTATACTAAAGTTTTCAGTGAGGAAACATAACTGCATCACTCTCGTGATTATTTCTCCCCTTTTTCAGGTACGTTATTGATATAAAATGAGTTGCTAACATGTCAAGAGAGTTTAAGGTATGTTTTAGTAACATCTTGAGTAAGTTGGAGTTAAGTTGAAGAGAGTAATAGGTGCGTGTGTGAGTGAAACCTGCTCGGTTGCAGCGAAGAATAGCTTCGTACTGAGAGTAGCTGCCATTTTATGCTAATTGTGAATGAACATGTGCGCTGTTAATAATATATTTTGGGGTTATTTGTATAATGTGTTTAGAATACTTTGTTGACATGGTTGATAAATGTAGTTATGGGTTACTGAGCTAAAGCTACTTTGTGTTTGACAGTTATATTGAAACATTTGTATATGTTTTAGTGAATTACAGTTTATGCTGTTGTGACTTGAATAAGCTTTGTACCCTACAAAACTATCTAGTTCCTGTAGATCTGTTGTTCTGTAAAATGTGATATTTTTGTAAAAGGATTATACTAAAGTTTTCATTGAGGAAACATAACTGCATCACTCTCGTGATTATTTCTCCCCTTTTTCAGGGGCGTAACACTGGCTGGCTGGTGCTGCCGTCCTAGAGCGGGGCGATGGCCAAGCTGATCCTAATTAGGGGGGATTATGGTCTGGCTCCCTCAATAGAAGGATAGAGACAATGGTGGCTGGTAGTTTATGGGGCAGTGGTGAACAGTAGGGCTGGGAATTGCCAAGGACCTCACGATACAATATTAACATGATACTTAGGTGCTGATACGATATGTATTGCGATTCTATATGTATTGCAATTTGATACTGTGATTTTATTGCAATTTGATGTTCCAAACATATTGCTCACTATATATCTGCTGCAAAGGGACAAGAGAGAGCCAGTAAAAATCTAGTTTTGAAGATAAAAGTGCTCAAAACATGTTGGCACATCATTTAAAACATTGAAAAATAATATGGAGAACAAGCTTTAGGATGAGAAATACCAGAGTTTTCAACATAGAGATCCTATTAAATTACATATTAAATTAGAGTATTCAAATTCCTAATTCTATGGTTTTCAACTTGACCATAGATGCAGTAAAGGAGTCAATGGAATGCAGACGTTGCATTGACCACATTCAACAAATCTGATCCAACAAAGTGGATATTCATCAAATCCGTCATGATTTATGAAGTGTAACAGGCCCACAATGTGCTTACTTAAGTCCGATTTGGATAAATGTGTCTGTTATCACTGCATACCATGTAGAAGTTGTCCCTTTTCAGGTTTAGAAGAAGTGACTGCTAAATGCTAACTCCCGTTCGTGTAAGCTTGTTAGCATACCTAGCATACAGAAATCGTTGATGGTAGTCAAAGTCGTTTCTAACTGTAATGCATTTGATTGGTAACGATGACATGAATATGTATTGGGGTTGACATCCATACAAACATTATACTCCAATTTCTACCTCAACATAGTGTGAAATACACATATAAACAATAGGCTAAATTATCCAGAGCGACTTGTAAGCGCATACACTTTTCTTCCTGGTCCCCCATGGGAATCGAATCCACAATCCTGGCGTTGCAAGCGCCACACTCTACCAACTAAGCCACATGGGATCAATGAGGAGGGCAATGAGGAGACTCAGGATCTTCCCCCACAGCCCTTTCCCACACAGCCCTTTCCCTCACAGCCCTTTCCCTCACAGCCATGGCAATTCCTTTGTTTTGGTTGAGTTCGATTAACCTCTTTACCGCATCTATATCGCAATGATGTCATAAAGGAGGGTGGGGTGACATGCTAGTTCTCTTCACCTAGGTGACATGTTGGATGCCCTCTATGACATCATAGACCACTGTATGGCACAACATTCCTATCAAACATTCTTAACACCACAACTCACCTATCTCTGTACAGAGTAGTTGCTTTTTTAATTTTACTGATTGAGAGATGGCTTTGTACTCTTCCAGTATTAAATTGTTGGTATATGTAATCTTGGCATTACACATTCTGGACGGCAAGGATTTTCGGGATAACCTGATGCCCCCCATGGGCATTTGGCAGTGGGCCAGCATGCCTCACATTGAACTGAACACCAACACCATCAACTTCCATCAACGACCCTGGACCACACAGAACACCAACGAGACATTATGGAGATGGATTGGGGGTAAGGCCCTGCGACAGACTTGTGTCCTATCCAGGGGGTGTACATCAAGCTGCCTCATGCTACAAAAACAGGAGATAGGCTCCTGCCCTATGGGCCATTGTGGCTTCGACAAGCCCACCACCACCCAGACCAGAAACAGTATTGACCAGAAATACAGAGATGTTAGTGCTTTGCACCAGACAACCAGTGATTCTATGGCCAGCCGCAGAACGCGTCGCCCCCGAGTAGCTGAGCTCAGGAGTAGGGAGAGAGCGGGAGCAAGTGAGCTTGTGTGGAAGAAGACCAACACCATCAACTTCCATCAACGACCCTGGACCACACAGAACACCAACGAGACCACTGGACACAGTTTGCACAAGTGCACCGGAGAGGCTTGTGTTATGGTCAGCTTGGAACCCACTGCTACCCGGGTAGCTACAAACAACACTAACCAACTCAGTGGCCTTGTCGTTAGCGTGTCCGCCCTGAGATTGGAAGGTCGGGTGGTTTATCCGCGGTCCAATCATACCAAAGACTCTAAAAACGGGACCTGGTGCCTCTCAGCTTGGCACACATTATGGAGATGGATTGGGGGTAAGGCCCTGCGACAGACTTGTGTCCTATCCAGGGGGTGTACATCAAGCTGCCTCATGCTACAAAAACAGGAGATAGGCTCCTGCCCTATGGGCCATTGTGGCTTCGACAAGCCCACCACCACCCAGACCAGAGACAGTATTGACCAGAAATACAGAGATGTTAGTGCTTTGCACCAGACAACCAGTGATTCTACGGCCAGCCGCAGAACGCGTCGCCCCCGAGTAGCTGAGCTCAGGAGTAGGGAGAGAGCGGGAGCAAGTGAGCTTGTGTGGAAGAAGACCAACACCATCAACTTCCATCAACGACCCTGGACCACACAGAACACCAACGAGACCACTGGACACAGTTTGCACAAGTGCACCGGAGAGGCTTGTGTTATGGTCAGCTTGGAACCCACTGCTACCCGGGTAGCTACAAACAACACTAACCAACTCAGTGGCCTTGTCGTTAGCGTGTCCGCCCTGAGATTGGAAGGTCGGGTGGTTTATCCGCGGTCCAATCATACCAAAGACTCTAAAACGGGACCCGGTGCCTCTCAGCTTGGCACACATTATGGAGATGGATTGGGGGTAAGGCCCTGCGACAGACTTGTGTCCTATCCAGGGGTGTACATCAAGCTGCCTCATGCTACAAAAACAGGAGATAGGCTCCTGCCCTATGGGCCATTGTGGCTTCGACAAGCCCACCACCACCCAGACCAGAGACAGTATTGACCAGAAATACAGAGATGTTAGTGCTTTGCACCAGACAACCAGTGATTCTACGGCCAGCCGCAGAACGCGTCGCCCCGAGTAGCTGAGCTCAGGAGTAGGGAGAGAGCGGGAGCAAGTGAGCTTGTGTGGAAGAAGACCAACACCATCAACTTCCATCAACGACCCTGGACCACACAGAACACCAACGAGACCACTGGACACAGTTTGCACAAGTGCACCGGAGAGGCTTGTGTTATGGTCAGCTTGGAACCCACTGCTACCCGGGTAGCTACAAACAACACTAACCAACTCAGTGGCCTTGTCGTTAGCGTGTCCGCCCTGAGATTGGAAGGTCGGGTGGTTTATCCGCGGTCCAATCATACCAAAGACTCTAAAAACGGGACCCGGTGCCTCTCAGCTTGGCACACATTTAGGAGATGGATTGGGGGTAAGGCCCTGCGACAGACTTGTGTCCTATCCAGGGGGTGTACATCAAGCTGCCTCATGCTACAAAAACAGGAGATAGGCTCCTGCCCTATGGGCCATTGTGGCTTGGACAAGCCCACCACCACCCAGACCAGAAACAGTATTGACCAGAAATACAGAGATGTTAGTGCTTTGCACCAGACAACAAGTGATTCTACGGCCAGCCGCAGAACGCGTCGCCCCGAGTAGCTGAGCTCAGGAGTAGGGAGAGAGCGGGAGCAAGTGAGCTTGTGTGGAAGAAGATGGTGGAAGTGATTAATGGGGCAGAAGAGAGGAGGATAGAGGCTGCATGCTGCATGTTTCTGGCTCTCTGCTGCTGGTTGTACGGAATGGGCCTGCTGCTCACCATCAGTGTGAGAGAACTACTGCAGGTAATGTGATGTGAAAGAGAGATTAGGGGTATGAGGGGGTCTGAGAAAGGCTTTAAGAACAACAATAGAATAGGTCCAAATAGTGACATTTACCCTTTGTAGTTATATATATATTGCCTAAGCTGACATACAGTATTACTTACATGTCACTGTAAAGACTTAAGAAATCACCACATTGTTATCAATTCATTTGACCTTGGAACATGAATTAAAATATGGTTTTGTTTTCCTAATAAGACTAAGTTTATTTTCTTTCCATAGATAATGGTCGCATTAGAGCTCCATGGAGATGAGCAAAAGGAGAGAGGAGCTGAGAGGGAGACAGACAGCTGTAAAGATGCTCAAACCGCTCCAGTGTTGGTGACCACCCGTGGTTCAACTAAGAAGAGAGCCCGCCGCCTCCGCCGTCAGTCCAACAAGGGGAAACACTGAATAACGTGCCCATACAGGACATTGTTCATTTGCATTCCAAATAATACAATATCATATTTTCTAATAAATGATACTTGTTTTAGCATCATCTGTTTCTCAGTTCTTATTTTGTTATAGGAGTAGTTTGAAGAGGTTTGAAAATAATCACGAAATGACCACAAAATGACCACAAAATGTAAAAAGTACAGTAGCCATTTAGAATATGTAAAACAAAATACCACAGAAAGAAATAACATATTTCAGTTGATTTATAAAACACAACAGGGGCTTATACATGCTTATAACAACTACCAATGCATTATACCTGAATGCTTTAAGTAAAGTTTTACCGTCATATACAGCTGAAGCTGAAATGAAAGCCTTTTTAGATTCACTGTTGTTGCCCATCACCCTGTGCTGGGGTTTTGAGAGAGAGAGAGAGAGAGAGACAGAGAGAGAGAGAGAACAGTCTGCAGCACCCGGCCTCACCCTACTAGAATCTGAAGTCAAATGTCTTTATGTTTGCTGATGATCTGGTGCTTCTGTCACCAACCAAGGAGGGCCTACAGCAGCACCTATATCTTCTGCACAGATTCTGTCAGACCTGGGCCCTGACAGTTGCCAGGACCACAAATACAAATTCCATCTAGACACCGTTGCCCTAGAGCACACAAAAAACTATACATACCTCGGCCTAAACATCAGTGCCACAGGTAACTTCCACAAAGCTGTGAACTATCTGAGAGACAAGGCATGAAGGGCCTTCTATGCCATCAAAAGGAACATAACATTTGACATACCAATTAGGATCTGGCAAAAAATACTTGAATCAGTTATAGAACCTATTGCCCTTTATGGTTGTGAGGTCTGGGGTCCGCTCACCAACCAAGAATTCACAAAATGGGACAAACACCAAATTGCAGAATTCTGCTAAAATATCCTCTGTGTACAACAAAAAACACAAAATAATGCATGCAGAGCAGAATTAGGCCGATACCCGCTAATTATCAAAATCCAGAAATGAGCCGTTAAATTCTATAACCACTTAAAAGGAAGCGATTCCCAAACCTTCCATAACAAAGCCATCACCTACAGAGAGATTAACTTGGATAAGAGTATATGGATGGTGTTAAGAGATAGATGGGAGGTATTGAATGGAGTTGAAGGATGGGACTAATAACAAATAACAACAAATAATAACAAGATAACTAATAATGTAAGCATACTGTGTCCATAATAAGTATATAGGTTGTATGTTGGGAGCTTTTGGGAAAGAGCACAGTTAGAAAGATATGGCATATAGAAGCAAACCGGATAGACATCATGAAAATGATCGGAGAGGTTGAGAGTAGAAGAAGTTCAGGAGCAAAAAACTAAAAAAACTAATAAAATAGAATTATTGTAAAATTGACTGTGTCCATAAGGTGTAGATAGTAAGTATAGGCTGGAAGTAGAGGCCTGGGCATTGTTGTTCACTAATTTACCCCAAGTAGGGAAAGGATGGCGGGGTTGAAAAGTAATAAAGGGGAGTATATATATATAAAAACATGGGGGATTGGAAGTGATGCAGACAATTACATTAATAGAAGTTACAATCTATCTGCAATATTAAGCTGATCTACCCCCTGAAAAAAAAAAAAAAAAAAGAAACTTGGAGAAGAGTCCCCTAAGTAAGCTGTTCCTGGGGCTCTGTTCACAAACACAAACAGACCCCACAGAGCCCCAGGACAACAACAACAACACAATTAGACCCAACCAATTCATGAGAAAACAAAAAGTGAATTACTTGACACATTGGAAAGAACTAACAAAAAAACAGAGCAAACTAGAATGCTATTTGGCCCTAAACAGAGAGTACACAGTGGCAGAATACCTGACCACTGTGACTGACCCAAACTTAAGGAAAGCTTTGACTATGTACAGACTCAGTGAGCATAGCCTTGTTATTGAGAAAGGCCGCCGTAGGCAGACCTGGCTCTCAAGAGAAGACAGGCTATGTGCACACTGCCCACAAAATGAGGTGGAAACTGAGCTGCACTTCCTACCCTCCAGACAAATGTATGACAATATTAGAGACACATATTTCCCTCAGATTACAGAGATTCACAAAGAATTCGAAAACAAACCCATTTTTGATAAACTCCCATATCTACTGGGTGAAAAACCACAGTGTGCCATCACAGCTGCAAGATTTGTGACCTGTTGCCACAAGAAAAGGGCAACCAGTGAAGAACAAACACCATTGTAAATACAACCCATATTTATGTTGACTTATTTTCCCATTTGTACTTTAACTATTTTCACATTGTTACAACACTGTATATATACATAATATGACATTTGAAATGTCTTTATTCTTTTGGAACTTCTGAGTGTAATGTTTACTGTTAATATTTATTGTTTCTTTCACTTTTGTTTACTATCTACTTCACTTCACTTGCTTTGGCAATGTTAACATACATTTCCCCTGCCAATAAAGCCCTTAAATTGAAAAATTGAAATTGAATTGAGAGAGAGAGAGAGCAGAAAAGCCTGGACCCTCTGTCAGTTCAGTGAAGCAAAGAGGAAGGGTAACACAAGCCGACATGGAGAGGATTCGTTGGAAGACACACACACACACACACACACACACACACACACACACACACACACACACACACACACACACACACACACACACACACACACACACACACACACACACACACACACACACACACAAAACACACACACACACACACACACACACACACACACACACACACACACACACACACACACACACACACACACACACACACACAAACAAACAAACAAACAAACACACACACACACACACACACACACACACACACACACACACACAAACACACAGGAATACACATTTACTCGAAACACACATCACGCACCCTTCAACATCCACAAAGCTTGCAAACAACATGTGTGTGTGTGTGTGTGTGTTGAGCTGAGGCTGTGGGCCTGTGGGAGTCAGCAGAAGGTGAGCAGAGATAAGGCTGCATGATTGTGACTGTGTGTCAGAGGGAATCTGCACCGTACACCACACAAACTCACACACTCCCTCCCCTTCTCTCTCTCTCACCCCATCTCTCTCTGCTGCCGGAGCTGTGCCAGGGTGCTAGGGACAAAGCATGGGTGTGTGTATGTGTGTGAGTTGGTCTGAGTCAGACCTTGCCCTAGCTGACCCATGCCTTAGACAGTGACGGTCAGTGGCCACGTCAGGCCTCATTCTGCCCATCCTTCTTAAAGACTGACTGGCCACAAGGCATTGGACTGGGCTCTGCGTGCTGGCTCACTGAAGCAATGAAGCAATCAGGAAAGGGAAAGGAGGACGGTTGGGAGGACTGCAAAGAAGGGCGTCCACATGAGCAACACACCTGCAGGCAGCATGGCTGAATTATTTAGCCAACTATTCATTGTGTCACTACATAGAGAGAGAGGAGAGAGAGAGAGAGAGAGGGGGGGCGGAGGGTGAGAGAGGGGAAGGGTGAGAGGGAGGGAGAGAGAGAGGGGAAGGGAGAGAGTGAGAGTAAGAGAGAGACAAAAGAGAAGAGAGAGAGAGAGAGAGGCTAGAAGGAGAGGAGACAGGAGAAGAGAGGAGGAGAGGAGAGGTGGTATGTTTGTATGGGTGTATCGTGATCTCTCTGCTTTCCAGATTACTGCTGCTACATTGTGTTTAAGAACAGCCATCCCAGGTGTATACTAACTGCCAAAGCCAGTTATCTGAACGACCTAAGCGGGTGACTATTGACTGTTTGTGTACCTTCCTCTAGTGCTGAGTCAGATGTTCCATGGTTTCCAGGCAGTCTCAAGGGAGGTCTGTCCCCACTGCTGCCCCCTACAGGGTTGGAGTAGAAACACACTGCACCACCATGCCTACAGCAGCCTGCCAGCAGCCTTCCAGCAGCCTGCCAGCAGCCAATCAGGGCCAAAGAATCTGTGGCCATGGCAAGCGTTGCCATGGTCTCTGTTGCTATGTAATTAAGTGCTGTTTGTACGAGATTTCTGCACCTGAAGTGGGTCAGAGTAATTTTCATGCGGAGATGTGTGTGTGTGCGCGCGTGTGTGTGTGTGTGCACGTGTGTGTGTGTGAGAGAGAGATATAGAGATAGAGAGAGTATTCAAGAGTGAGTGATGAGTGTTTGAGAGCAGGTTCTCCAGGTTTGTGAGAGTGTTTTCGAGCTGCGTAGGAGGGTTACAAGCAAAGAGAGAGTGGGAGACAGAAAGGACTAACATCATACCATGTAGCCAGTTTCACTATATATTCAAAGCTATGGGGAAAACCTGCAACTCCACTGCAGCCACTGCAGTAGCTCCCCTGGAGCGAGCAGGAACAAGAACGATCTAAAATAACCAGCAATTAATTAGTCAGTCAATGAATGACTTAACTCAGCTTTGTTCTCCTCCCTCTGTGTCCAGCCTCAGGCTAGGGAAGACTATATAGCACCATACACACTTCTACTCTATACACACTTCCATACACACTTCTACATTACACTAGTACTCCTGTACTGAGAGCCAGGGCACAACACATCTATACAGATTGAGACAGTTTGCTACAGCAGGAAAATAATCCTGCAGCAACAAGAAATGTGAATTATTATGTGGATTATAATTAATGGACATTTTTGTAGGGGTTGATACATTTTTCTTAAAGGAAAATCATGTCTGAAATTTCAATGTGGAAAGTTCTCCTGGGACAGGGTGATCAAATTAAGATCCTACATCTGTAGCAGCACTCCATGTTCACTTGTCATACTCATTATCACAGCATCCTCTTAGAAATGTACTGAAAGTATGATGAAACAGGTAGAACACAGTACCGATGCACCTTATTAGGTTATATAATGTAGCTTTATGTGTCATTGGGGGGTAGAACTCATATTCACATTTTGTCAAAAGTGTGCACACTATCATTTCTCTCCTCACCTGGTAAGGAGGTACAGACGTGAGCAGCCTTAGAGTTTTATAGTGGAATAGGGTACTGTACACTCTTAGAAAAAAGTGTTATATCTTTAACCAAAAATGGTTATTCGGCTATGCCCATAGAATAACCCTTTCAAGAACCCCTTTTGGGTTCCATGTAGAACCCTTTCCACAGAGGGTTATACATGGAAACCAAAAGAGTTCTACCTGGAACCAAAAAGGGTTCTACCTGGAACCGAAAAGGCTTCTCCTATGGGGACAGCTGCGGAACCCTTTTGGAACCCTTTTTTCTAACAGTCTAGGGGTAGAGTAGGGTACAGCTGCAGAATAGGGCAGAAAGTGGGTGGGTTGTCCTACCTGTGTTGCCATGCTGGATCTTCCCGTTGCTTATCTGTTTGAGTCTCTTCTGGTGAGACTTGCCGTTGTAGTGTATCTGGGCCTGGGCTGGGGAGTTGAGCTGGATGTTACACACGTCACACAGTGTGTAGCTACGCTGCTTCCTCTCCCTCTTGGGCCTGCTGTGGTCAGAGGAGGGCAGGGCGCCCCCACCTGGTCCTGGCTGCTCCCCCAGGACTACCCCCTCCTCCTGGGGGTCACAGCACGCCTCGCTGTCCAGGGTCAACCCCACCCCCACTCCTAACCCGTTCCTGTCCTCCTCCATATCCAATACAGAGGATGGGCTGAACGGACGCTTCATTCCTGAGAGAGGAGAGAAGGATTTGTTATTTATTGTGTCGTTAACCTTTGTTTTGAGAGGTAACTTGACAGAGAACACATTCTCATTTACTGCAATGACACGATGAAGAGTTGCAGGGAAGAGGGGAGAGAAGAGGACAGAGATGAGAGAGAAGAGAAATGTGGAAAGAGAAGAGAGGACAAAGAAAAGGGATAGAGATGAGACAAAACAGAAAGAATGAGAGAGAAGGTATAGAGAACGGACCAGCGGGGATAAGAGGTCAGAGGTGAAGGATCAGGGATCAGGCCAGTCCTAGGCTTATGTCCAGCGCCAGTGGATCAGAGAGGCAGTGCTCTGTGAGTCTGAGGTTCCCAGTATCACAGTGGTATAACGGTGTGTTAGAGCACAGACGTGTGCTGGGAACAATGGAGCCATCACGGTATGCTATCCTCTGCCCGCCCCGCCTCTGCACAAAGCCCACCTGTTAAACCCGATTGCCCATAAAAGACAGGGACGCAAAAAGAGCCCATATTCAGAGGGCTCAGTGTAGGTGCATGTGGCATCTGATCCTAGGCCTGTCTGAAGTAAGCCCTGGCTGTCATCACTCACACACACACACACAGAGACATACACTGAGTGTACAAAATATTAAGAACACCTCTTTCCATGACATAGACTGACCAGGTGAATCCAGGTGAAAGTTATTGATGTCATTTGTTAAATCCACTTCAATCAGTGTAGGTGAAGGGGGTGGGGGGGCAGTTTAAAGAAGGATTTTCAAGCCTTGAGACAACTGAGACATGGATTGTGTATGTGTGCCAATCAGAGGGTGAATGTGAAAAACAAAACATTTAAGTGGCCCAACAGACATCCGGCCAATTTGACACAACTGTGGGAAGCATTGGAGTCAACATGGGCCAGCATCCCTGTGGAACTCTTTAACACCTTGAAGAGTCCATGCCCCAAGGCTGTTCTGAGGGCAAAAAGGGGGGGTGCAACTCAATATTAGGAAGGTGTCCTTAATGTTTTATATACAGTGGGGGGAAAAAGTATTCAGTCAGCCACCAATTGTGCAAGTTCTCCCACTTAAAAAGATGAGAGAGGCCTGTAATTTTCATCATAGGTCAGTATGATCAACTAT